>NC_143392.1:43215380-43465380 GCF_980474605.1 Leiobunum rupestre
GATATTACGTTTGATTCATTATGATTACTGATATTACGTTTGATTCATTATGATTACGGATATTACGTTTGATTAATTATGATTACTGATATTACGTTTGATTCATTATGATTCCTGATATTACGTTTGATTCATTATGATTACTGATATTACGTTTGATTCATTATGATTCCTGATATTACGTTTGATTCATTATGATTCCTGATATTACGTTTGATTCATTATGATTGCTGATATTACGTTTGATTCATTATGATTACTGATATTACGTTTGATTCATTATGATTACTGATATTACGTTTGATTCATTATGATTACTGATATTACGTTTGATTCATTATGATTCCTGATATTACGTTTGATTCATTATGATTACTGATATTACGTTTGATTCATTATGATTACCGATATTACGTTTGATTCATTATGATTACTGATATTACGTTTGATTCATTATGATTCCTGATATTACGTTTGATTCATTATGATTCCTGATATTACGTTTGATTCATTATGATTGCTGATATTACGTTTGATTCATTATGATTACTGATATTACGTTTGATTCATTATGATTACTGATATTACGTTTGATTCATTATGATTACTGATATTACGTTTGATTCATTATGATTCCTGATATTACGTTTGATTCATAATGATTACTGATATTACGTTTGATTCATTATGATTACTGATATTACGTTTGATTCATTATGATTACTGATATTACGTTTGATTCATTATGATTACTAATATTACGTTTGATTCATTATGATTCCTGATATTACGTTTGATTCATTATGATTACTGATATTACGTTTGATTCATTATGATTACTGATATTACGTTTGATTCATTATGATTACTGATATTACGTGAGATTCATTATTATTCCTGATATTACGTTTGATTCATTATGATTCCTGATATTACGTTTGCTTCATTATGATTACTGATATTACGTTTGATTCATTATGATTACTGATATTACGTTTGATTCATTATGATTACTGATATTACGTGAGATTCATTATGATTCCTGATATTACGTTTGATTCATTATGATTCCTGATATTACGTTTGATTCATTATGATTACTGATATTACGTGAGATTCATTATGATTCCTGATATTACGTTTGATTCATTATGATTCCTGATATTACGTTTGCTTCATTATGATTACTGATATTACGTTTGATTCATTATGATTCCTGATATTACGTTTGATTCATTATGATTCCTGATATTACGTTTGCTTCATTATGATTACTGATATTACGTTTGCTTCATTATGATTACTGATATTACGTGAGATTCATTATGATTCCTGATATTACGTTTGATTCATTATGATTCCTGATATTACGTTTGCTTCATTATGATTACTGATATTACGTTTGATTCATTATGATTCCTGATATTACGTTTGATTCATTATGATTCCTGTTATTACGTTTGCTTCATTATGATTACTGATATTACGTTTGATTCATTATGATTACTGATATTACGTTTGATTCATTATGATTACTGATATTACGTGAGATTCATTATGATTCCTGATATTACGTGAGATTCATTATGATTCCTGATATTACGTTTGATTCATTATGATTACTGATATTACGTTTGATTCATTATGATTACTGATATTACGTTTGCTTCATTATGATTACTGATATTACGTGAGATTCATTATGATTCCTGATATTACGTTTGATTCATTATGATTACTGATATTACGTTTGATTCATTATGATTACTGATATTACGTGAGATTCATTATGATTCCTGATATTACGTTTGATTCATTATGATTCCTGATATTACGTTTGCTTCATTATGATTACTGATATTACGTTTGCTTCATTATGATTACTGATATTACGTTTGATTCATTATGATTCCTGATATTACGTTTGCTTCATTATGATTACTGATATTACGTGAGATTCATTATGATTCCTGATATTACGTTTGATTCATTATTATTACTGATATTACGTGAGATTCATTATGATTCCTGATATAACGTTTGATTCATTATGATTCCTGATATTACGTTTGATTCATTATGATTACTGATATTACGTGAGATTCATTATGATTCCTGATATTACGTTTGATTCATTATGATTCCTGATATTACGTTTGCTTCATTGTGATTACTGATATTACGTTTGATTCATTATGATTCCTGATATTACGTTTGATTCATTATGATTCCTGATATTACGTTTGCTTCATTATGATTACTGATATTACGTGAGATTCATTATGATTCCTGATATTACGTTTGATTCATTATGATTCCTGATATTACGTTTGCTTCATTATGATTACTGATATTACGTTTGATTCATTATGATTCCTGATATTACGTTTGCTTCATTATGATTACTGATATTACGTTTGCTTCATTATGATTACTGATATTACGTGAGATTCATTATGATTCCTGATATTACGTTTGATTCATTATGATTTCTGATATTACGTTTGCTTCATTATGATTACTGATATTACGTTTGATTCATTATGATTCCTGATATTACGTTTGATTCATTATGATTCCTGATATTACGTTTGCTTCATTATGATTACTGATATTACGTTTGATTCATTATGATTACTGATATTACGTTTGATTCATTATGATTACTGATATTACGTTTGATTCATTATGATTACTGATATTACGTTTGCTTCATTATGATTACTGATATTACGTTTGCTTCATTATGATTGCTGATATTACGCGAGATTCATAAAGATTACTGATATTACGTTTGATTCATTATGATTCCTGATATTACGTTTGATTCATTATGATTCCTGATATTACGTTTGATTCATTATGATTCCTGATATTACGTTTGATTCATTATGATTGCTGATATTACGTTTGATTCATTATGATTACTGATATTACGTTTGATTCATTATGATTACTGATATTACGTTTGATTCATTATGATTACTGATATTACGTTTGATTCATTATGATTCCTGATATTACGTTTGATTCATTATGATTACTGATATTACGTTTGATTCATTATGATTACTGATATTACGTTTGATTCATTATGATTACTGATATTACGTTTGATTCATTATGATTACTAATATTACGTTTGATTCATTATGATTCCTGATATTACGTTTGATTCATTATGATTACTGATATTACGTTTGATTCATTATGATTACTGATATTACGTTTGATTCATTATGATTACTGATATTACGTGAGATTCATTATTATTCCTGATATTACGTTTGATTCATTATGATTACTGATATTACGTTTGATTCATTATGATTACTGATATTACGTTTGATTCATTATGATTACTGATATTACGTTTGATTCATTATGATTACTGATATTACGTTTGATTCATTATGATTACTGATATTACGTGAGATTCATTATGATTCCTGATATTACGTTTGATTCATTATGATTCCTGATATTACGTTTGATTCATTATGATTACTGATATTACGTTTGCTTCATTATGATTACTGATATTACGAGAGATTCATTATGATTCCTGATATTACGTTTGATTCATTATGATTACTGATATTACGTTTGATTCATTATGATTACTGATATTACGTGAGATTCATTATGATTCCTGATATTACGTTTGATTCATTATGATTCCTGATATTACGTTTGCTTCATTATGATTACTGATATTACGTTTGATTCATTATGATTACTGATATTACGTGAGATTCATTATGATTCCTGATTTTACGTTTGATTAATTATGATTCCTGATATTACGTTTGATTCATTATGATTACTGATATTACGTGAGATTCATTATGATTCCTGATTTTACGTTTGATTAATTATGATTCCTGATATTACGTTTGATTCATTATGATTGCTGATATTACGTTTGATTCATTATGATTACTGATATTACGTTTGATTCATTATGATTACTGATATTACGTTTGATTCATTATGATTCCTGATATTACGTTTGATTCATTATGATTACTGATATTACGTTTGATTCATTATGATTCCTGATATTACGTTTGATTCATTATGATTCCTGATATTACGTTTGATTCATTATGATTGCTGATATTACGTTTGATTCATTATGATTACTGATATAACGTTTGATTCATTATGATTACTGATATTACGTTTGATTCATTATGATTACTGATATTACGTTTGATTCATTATGATTCCTGATATTACGTTTGATTCATTATGATTACTGATATTACGTTTGATTCATTATGATTACTGATATTACGTTTGATTCATTATGATTACTGATATTACGTTTGATTCATTATGATTACTGATATTACGTGAGATTCATTATGATTCCTGATATTACGTTTGATTCATTATGATTCCTGATATTACGTTTGATTCATTATGATTACTGATATTACGTTTGATTCATTATGATTACTGATATTACGTTTGATTCATTATGATTACTGATATTACGTTTGCTTCATTATGATTACTGATAAAAGTTTGATTCATTATGATTACTGATATTACGTTTGATTCATTATGATTACTGATATTACGTGAGATTCATTATGATTCCTGATATTACGTTTGATTCATTATGATTACTGATATTACGTTTGATTCATTATGATTACTGATATTACGTTTGATTCATCATGATTACTGATATTACGTTTGATTCATTATGATTACTGATATTACATTTGATTCATTATGATTACTGATATTACGTTTGATTCATTATGATTACTGATATTACGTTTGATTCATTATGATTACTGATATTACGTTTGATTCATTATGATTCCCGATATTACGTTTGTTTCATTATGATTACTGATATTACGTTTGATTCATTATGATTACTGATAATACGTTTGATTCATTATGATTACTGATATTACGTGAGATTCATTATGATTCCTGATATTACGTTTGATTCATTATGATTCCTGATATTACGTTTGATTCATTATGATTGCTGATATTACGTTTGATTCATTATGATTACTGATATTACGTTTGATTCATTATGATTACTGATATTACGTTTGATTAATTATGATTACTGATATTACGTTTGATTCATTATGATTCCTGATATTACGTTTGATTCATTATGATTACTGATATTACGTTTGATTCATTATGATTCCTGATATTACGTTTGATTCATTATGATTCCTGATATTACGTTTGATTCATTATGATTGCTGATATTACGTTTGATTCATTATGATTACTGATATTACGTTTGATTCATTATGATTACTGATATTACGTTTGATTCATTATGATTACTGATATTACGTTTGATTCATTATGATTCCTGATATTACGTTTGATTCATTATGATTACTGATATTACGTTTGATTCATTATGATTACCGATATTACGTTTGATTCATTATGATTACTGATATTACGTTTGATTCATTATGATTCCTGATATTACGTTTGATTCATTATGATTACTGATATTACGTTTGATTCATTATGATTACTGATATTACGTTTGATTCATTATGATTACTGATATTACGTGATATTCATTATTATTCCTGATATTACGTTTGATTCATTATGATTACTGATATTACGTTTGATTCATTATGATTACTGATATTACGTTTGATTCATTATGATTACTGATATTACGTTTGATTCATTATGATTCCTGATATTACGTTTGATTCATTATGATTACTGATATTACGTTTGATTCATTATGATTACTGATATTACGTTTGATTCATTATGATTACTGATATTACGTGAGATTCATTATGATTCCTGATATTACGTTTGATTCATTATGATTCCTGATATTACGTTTGATTCAGTATGATTACTGATATTACGTGAGATTCATTATGATTCCTGATATTACGTTTGATTCATTATGATTACTGATATTACGTTTGATTCATTATGATTACTGATATTACGTTTGCTTCATTATGATTACTGATATAAGTTTGATTCATTATGATTACTGATATTACGTTTGATTCATTATGATTACTGATATTACGTGAGATTCATTATGATTCCTGATATTACGTTTGATTCATTATGATTACTGATATTACGTTTGATTCATTATGATTACTGATATTACGTTTGATTCATTATGATTACTGATATTACGTTTGATTCATTATGATTACTGATATTACGTTTGATTCATTATGATTACTGATATTACGTTTGATTCATTATGATTACTGATATTACGTGAGATTCATTATGATTCCTGATATTACGTTTGATTCATTATGATTACTGATATTACGTTTGATTCTATATGATTCCTGATTACGGATATTACACGAGATTATTTTGTAATTACGGATATATCTTGAGAACTTGAGATATTTATGGTAATAGTTAGTGTAGGGAGCTGTTGGCTCGATTTCGTGGCATGCAGGGCTTACCACCACCCTCCTACGCATTGTAACCCGGCCACTTGAAATTATGGCTTCAAAAGTCACTTGATGACTTAGGCCTAAGGTGGTGCCTTGGGTATTAGCCTAGCTGATTATTGTTATTATTATTATTATTAATATTATTACAGATATAACTTGAGAACTTGAGATAATTATGGAATTACGGATATTACTCGAGATTATTATGGAATTACAGATATTACTTGAGATTACTAATTTCTCCTGGGATTACCCGAGGGATTACCTAACGAGTGTACACCAGATTACTCAAGTTATTTCCCCCTCGGCTCGCTAGTAGTGGGTAAAAATAGCTGAAATCCGTTTCCGCTGACAAAATGTTCATTTTCCGCTTCGATCTATTTCAAACAGATATTTTCTGCTTCCGCTTGGAAAACCCGTTTAAAAATTTAAAATTTCCGCTACTTAGCCTAGCTTTAAAATTTCACGATAGCTAGTACCGGAGGCGTATTTTAAGTATTTTTACCCGCTACTAGCGAGCCTCAAAGTAAAACGCAACCCGATAGAAGTCGTGCATTTTCTTGTGTACATTTTTCATCGATTATAATAATAATATTATTACATAAGTGTAACACTTCCTATTCTTCACATGGAAAAGATTTACTGAGAGCTATTAACAAGACAGACTGCATTACGGGCTTCATCGCCGTTTTGCGTCCGCTTGCTAACGCGTCACACGTAGCCTTTGACAGTGCCTCGCTAGGGGGAGATTTTCTTCTTGTGATGACGTCACTCCGTTTCTAGCTTTCAGTAAAATATTCCCCAAAGTAACAAACTTATGGAACAATATTATAGACTTATGGTTAGACGCTTTAGCGCCTGCTGCCGTCGGAAGGGGGAAATTCGGAAATTGTCTTCCCCCTTTCTGTAAAACGTTCAGCGGAAAGTTTCGTCCAATGAAATTTGTACACAACACTGCGTTAGCGTGTTTAAAGGTTAGCTGCGTTCTCCTTGTGTTTGTTGCTCCTATTTCTCACATTCTCCCGTTTCAATCTCTCTGCGGTTCGTAGCGTTTGGAAATCTGTTTGTTCACACGTTTGATTTCCAGTGAGTTTTGAAGAAAATTGGGCGCGCGTAGAATAGTCGTACAAATAAGAATTCGTCTGCTCACGCATTTTAGTAACGTTTTAAAAATTAAAAATATTTTTTATACAAATAGACAAGAAATCCATAAAAATTTTATCAGGCACAAAAAAATCCACGATTGTCGATTTTCTTAAAAAAAGGCTCAGGGTTTACAAAAACCGCCTGGATGACGTCACAAGCTCATGGTTTACAAAAACCGATTGGTGAAGTCACGAGCTCATGGTTTACAAAAACCGATTGGATGACGTCACAAGCTCATGGTTTACAAA
The DNA here is from genome assembly GCF_980474605.1 of Leiobunum rupestre. Lineage (NCBI taxonomy): Eukaryota > Metazoa > Arthropoda > Arachnida > Opiliones > Sclerosomatidae > Leiobunum > Leiobunum rupestre. Next base: position 43,223,236 of record NC_143392.1, read on the forward strand.
AATCGCCTGGATGACGTCACAAGCTCATGGTTTACAAAAACCACCTGGATGACGTCACAAGCTCATGGTTTACAAAAACCACCTGGATGACGTCACAAGCTCATGGTTTACAAAAACCGATTGGATGACGTCACAAGCTCATGTTTTACAAAAACCACCTGGATGACGTCACAAGCTCATGGTTTACAAAAACCGATTGGATGACGTCACAAGCTCATGGTTTACAAAAACCACCTGGATGACGTCACAAGCTCATGGTTTACAAAAACCGATTGGATGACGTCACAAGCTCATGGTTTACAAAAACCGATTGGATGACGTCACAAGCTCATGGTTTACAAAAACCGATTGGATGACGTCACAAGCTCATGGTTTACAAAAACCGATTGGATGACGTCACAAGCTCATGGTTTACAAAAACCACCTGGATGACGTCACAAGCTCATGGTTTACAAAAACCGATTGGATGACGTCACAAGCTCATGGTTTACAAAAACCACCTGGTTGACGTCACAAGCTCATGGTTTACAAAAACCGATTGGATGACGTCACAAGCTCATGGTTTACAAAAACCGATTGGATGACGTCACAAGCTCATGGTTTACAAAAACCACCTGGATGACGTCACAAGCTCATGGTTTACAAAAACCGATTGGATGACGTCACAAGCTCATGGTTTACAAAAACCACCTGGATGACGTCACAAGCTCATGGTTTACAAAAACCGATTGGATGACGTCACAAGCTCATGGTTTACAAAAACCACCTGGATGACGTCACAAGCTCATGGTTTACAAAAACCGATTGGATGACGTCACAAGCTCATGGTTTACAAAAACCACCTGGATGACGTCACAAGCTCATGGTTTACAAAAACCGATTGGATGACGTCACAAGCTCATGGTTTACAAAAACCGATTGGATGACGTCACAAGCTCATGGTTTACAAAAACCACCTGGATGACGTCACAAGCTCATGGTTTACAAAAACCGATTGGATGACGTCACAAGCTCATGGTTTACAAAAACCGCCTGGATGACGTCACAAGCTCATGGTTTACAAAAACCGTTTGGATGACTCCACGAATCGCTTGCAAACTGTTCGGCAAAGCAGTTCAGCCGCTGCGATCTGAAACGATGGGACGCACAACGGTAACTGTTTAGACGGCGGGATTCAGAGGGTAGGTGTGAACGCGGCTTCAATCTCTTCCCAGAGCAGAAAAAGCGTTTCCTTCTTCCTGGGATGTACGTTTTTAGCTTGCGCCTTAGCGTCTGTAATGTGAGAGCTATTAGAATACTCCAGGTTGTTGACGCTCGACTAACCTAGTCATTATAGATGACGAAGTGGGGTGACAGATGACTATCACTTTCGTCTCGCAGCTTGTGGCACCTAGGAGAAACAAACACAGCACCCCACACAAGGAGAACGCAACCCGTCAAACGTCGTGCATTTTCTTGCGTACATTTTTCATTGGTTAGACGCTTTAGCGCCTGCTGCAGTTTGAAGGGGAAAATTCGGAAATTGTCTTCCCCCCGCTAGTAAGACGTTCAGCGTAAAGGTTTGTCCAATGAAATTCGTACACAACACGGCGTTAGCGTGTTTAAAGGCTAGCTGTGTTCTCCTTGTGTTTGTTCCTCCTAGGTGGCACTGAATGAAAACTCGGAGTAACTCCTTCCGAGTTGAGTTTTCGAGTTCCCTACTCACCTGTTAAAAGGATTTTCACCCGATTTCTTCGTTTTCCACTTTCCATTAAAGGTTAACAGTAATAGTGGGTGTAGGTAGAAATCCTGCAAGTTAGGGGTTGGACCCGGAAACCCCTGGCCTAAGGTGGTGCCAAGGGTATTATTTATTTATTGACGGTAAAATAAATGGCGAGGGAATTTGGAACCGTCGTTGGTCCTTCAAAACTGAGCGTCCATCATGTGTCACCTTATTTGGTATAGTTTAGTCTACATTTGTATTTCGTCCTACTTTATAGCTTGCGAAGCCTAAACGTCGTCGGCGTATGTTATAAAACCACGTACGTTAATCGAAGTGGAAATAACTATCCGTTAGGCCCAAGACGATTTTTTTCTCCTCGGCGTCAAAATTATCCATTAGGCCTAAGACGAATTTTTCGCTCCTCGGCACCAAAATTATCCGTTAGGCCCAAGACGAATTTTTCTCTCCTCGGCGCCAAAATTATCCGTTAGGCCTAAGACGAATTTTTCTCTCCTCGGCGCCAAAATTATCCGTTAGGCCCAAGACGATTTTTTTTCTCCTCGGCGTCAAAATTATTCGTTAGGCCTAAGACGAATTTTTTCTCCTCGGCACCAAAATTATCCGTTAGGCCCAAGACGAATTTTTCTCTCCTCGGCGCCAAAATTATCCGTTAGGCCTAAGACGAATTTTTCTCTCCTCGGCGCCAAAATTATCCGTTAGGCCTAAGACGAATTTTTCGCTCCTCGGCACCAAAATTATCCGTTAGGCCCAAGACGAATTTTTCTCTCCTCGGCGCCAAAATTATCCGTTAGGCCTAAGAAGAATTTTTCTCTCCTCGGCGCCAAAATTATCCGTTAGGCTTAAGAAGAATTTTTCTCTCCTCGGCGCCAAAATTATCCGTTAGGCCTAAGACGAATTTTTCGCTCCTCGGCACCAAAATTATCCGTTAGGCCCAAGACGAATTTTTCTCTCCTCGGCGCCAAAATTATCCGTTAGGCCTAAGATGAATTTTTCGCTCCTCGGCACCAAAATTATCCGTTAGGCCCAAGACGAATTTTTCTCTCCTTGGCGCCAAAATTATCCGTTAGGCCTAAGACGAATTTTTCTCTCCTCGGCGCCAAAATTATCCGTTAGGCCTAAGAAGCATTTTTCTCTCCTCGGCGCCAAAATTATCCGTTAGGCCTAAGACGAATTTTTCGCTCCTCGGCAACAAAATTATCCGTTAGGCCCAAGACGAATTTTTCTCTCCTCGGCGCCAAAATTATCCGTTAGGCCTAAGACGAATTTTTCTCTCCTCGACGCCAAAATTATCCGTTAGGCCCAAGACGAATTTTTCTCTCCTCGGCGCCAAAATTATCCGTTAGGCCTAAGACGAATTTTTTGTCCTCGACGCCAAAATTATCCGTTAGGTCTAAGACGAATTTTTTGTCCTCGACCCAAAAATTATCCGTTAGGCCTAAGACGAATTTTTCTCTCCTCGGCACCAAAATTATCCGTTAGGCCCAAGACAAATTTTTCGCTCCTCGGCGCCAAAATTATCCGTTAGGCCTAAGACGAATTTTTCGCTCCTCGGCACCAAAATTATCCGTTAGGCCCAAGACGAATTTTTCTCTCCTCGGCGCCAAAATTATCCGTTAGGCCTAAGAAGAATTTTTCTCTCCTCGGCGCCAAAATTATCCGTTAGGCCTAAGACGAATTTTTCGCTCCTCGGCACCAAAATTATCCGTTAGGCCCAAGACGAATTTTTCTCTCCTCGGCGCCAAAATTATCCGTTAGGCCTAAGACGAATTTTTCTCTCCTCGACGCCAAAATTATCCGTTAGGCCCAAGACGAATTTTTCTCTCCTCGGCGCCAAAATTATCCGTTAGGCCTAAGACGAATTTTTTGTCCTCGACGCCAAAATTATCCGTTAGGTCTAAGACGAATTTTTTGTCCTCGACCCAAAAATTATCCGTTAGGCCTAAGACGAATTTTTCTCTCCTCGGCACCAAAATTATCCGTTAGGCCTAAGACGAATTTTTCGCTCCTCGGCACCAAAATTATCCGTTAGGCCCAAGACAAATTTTTCGCTCCTCGGCGCCAAAATTATCCGTTAGGCCCAAGACGAATTTTTCGCTCCTCGGCGCCAAAATTATCCGTTAGGCCCAAGACGAATTTTTCTCTCCTCGGCGCCAAAATTATCCGTTAGACCTAAGACGAATTTTTCGCTCTTCGGCACCAAAATTATCCGTTAGGCCCAAGACGAATTTTTCTCTCCTCGGCGCCAAAATTATCCGTTAGGCCTAAGACGAATTTTTCTCTCCTCGGCGCCAAAATTATCCGTTAGGCCTAAGAAGAATTTTTCTCTCCTCGGCGCCAAAATTATCCGTTAGGCCCAAGACGAATTTTTCTCTCCTCGGCGCCAAAATTATCCGTTAGGCCTAAGACGAATTTTTTGTCCTCGACGCTAAAATTATCCGTTAGGTCTAAGACGAATTTTTTGTCCTCGACCCAAAAATTATCCGTTAGGCCTAAGACGAATTGTTCTCTCCTCGGCACCAAAATTATCCGTTAGGCCTAAGACGAATTTTTCGCTCCTCGGCACCAAAATTATCCGTTAGGCCCAAGACAAATTTTTCGCTCCTCGGTGCCAAAATTATCCGTTAGGCCCAAGACGAATTTTTCTCTCCTCGGCGCCAAAATTATCCGTTAGACCTAAGACGAATTTTTCGCTCCTCGGCACCAAAATTATCCGTTAGGCCCAAGACGAATTTTTCTCTCCTCGGCGCCAAAATTATCCGTTAGGCCTAAGACGAATTTTTCGCTCCTCGGCACCAAAATTATCCGTTAGGCCCAAGACGAATTTTTCTCTCCTCGGCGCCAAAATTATCCGTTAGGCCTAAGAAGAATTTTTCTCTCCTCGGCGCCAAAATTATCCGTTAGGCCCAAGACGAATTTTTCTCTCCTCGGCGCCAAAATTATCCGTTAGGCCTAAGAAGAATTTTTCTCTCCTCGGCGCCAAAATTATCCGTTAGGCCTAAGAAGAATTTTTCTCTCCTCGACGCCAAAATTATCCGTTAGGCCCAAGACGAATTTTTCGCTCCTCGGCACCAAAATTATCCGTTAGGCCCAAGACGAATTTTTCTCTCCTCGGCGCCAAAATTATCCGTTAGGCCTAAGACGAATTTTTCGCTCCTCGGCACCAAAATTATCCGTTAGGCCCAAGACGAATTTTTCTCTCCTCGGCGCCAAAATTATCCGTTAGGCCTAAGAAGAATTTTTCTCTCCTCGGCAACAAAATTATCCGTTAGGCCCAAGACGAATTTTTCTCTCCTCGGCGCCAAAATTATCCGTTAGGCCTAAGACGAATTTTTCTCTCCTCGACGCCAAAATTATCCGTTAGGCCCAAGACGAATTTTTTGTCCTCGACGCCAAAATTATCCGTTAGGTCTAAGACGAATTTTTTGTCCTCGACCCAAAAATTATCCGTTAGGCCTAAGACGAATTTTTCTCTCCTCGGCACCAAAATTATCCGTTAGGCCTAAGACGAATTTTTCGCTCCTCGGCGCCAAAATTATCCGTTAGGCCTAAGACGAATTTTTTGTCCTCGACGCCAAAATTATCCGTTAGGTCTAAGACGAATTTTTTATCCTCGACCCAAAAATTATCCGTTAGGCCTAAGACGAATTTTTCTCTTCTCGGCACCAAAATTATCCGTTAGGCCTAAGACGAATTTTTCGCTCGTCGGCACCAAAATTATCCGTTAGGCCCAAGACAAATTTTTCGCTCCTCGGCGCCATAATTATCCGTTAGGCCTAAGACGAATTTTTCGCTCCTCGGCACCAAAATTATCCGTTAGGCCCAAGACGAATTTTTCTCTCCTCGGCGCGAAAATTATCCGTTAGGCCTAAGAAGAATTTTTCTCTCCTCGGCGCCAAAATTATCCGTGAGGCCCAAGACGAATTTTTTGTCCTCGACGCCAAAATTATCCGTTAGGCCTAAGACGAATTTTTCGCTCCTCGGCACCAAAATTATCCGTTAGGCCAAAGACGAATTTTTCTCTCCTCGGCGCCAAAATTATCCGTTAGGCCTAAGACGAATTTTTCTCTCCTCGACGCCAAAATTATCCGTTAGGCCCAAGACGAATTTTTCTCTCCTCGGCGCCAAAATTATCCGTTAGGCCTAAGACGAATTTTTTGTCCTCGACGCCAAAATTATCCGTTAGGTCTAAGACGAATTTTTTGTCCTCGACCCAAAAATTATCCGTTAGGCCTAAGACGAATTTTTCTCTCCTCGGCACCAAAATTATCCGTTAGGCCTAAGACGAATTTTTCTCTCCTCGACGCCAAAATTATCCGTTAGGCCCAAGACGAATTTTTCTCTCCTCGGCGCCAAAATTATCCGTAGGCCTAAGACGAATTTTTTGTCCTCGACGCCAAAATTATCCGTTAGGTCTAAGACGAATTTTTTGTCCTCGACCCCAAAATTATCCGTTAGGCCTAAGACGAATTTTTCTCTCCTCGGCACCAAAATTATCCGTTAGGCCTAAGACGAATTTTTCGCTCCTCGGCACCAAAATTATCCGTTAGGCCCAAGACAAATTTTTCGCTCCTCGGCGCCAAAATTATCCGTTAGGCCCAAGACGAATTTTTCGCTCCTCGGCGCCAAAATTATCCGTTAGGCCCAAGACGAATTTTTCTCTCCTCGGTGCCAAAATTATCCGTTAGGCCTAAGACGAATTTTTCGCTCCTCGGCACCAAAATTATCCGTTAGGCCCAAGACGAATTTTTCTCTCCTCGGCGCCAAAATTATCCGTTAGGCCTAAGACGAATTTTTCGCTCCTCGGCACCAAAATTATCCGTTAGGCCCAAGACGAATTTTTCTCTCCTCGGCGCCAAAATTATCCGTTTGGCCTAAGAAGAATTTTTCTCTCCTCGGCGCCAAAATTATCCGTTAGGCCTAAGAAGAATTTTTCTCTCCTCGGCGCCAAAATTATCCGTTAGGCCTAAGACGAATTTTTCTCTCCTGGACGCAAAAGTTATCCGTCAAGCCGGCTCCACACATGAGACGCTTTGTTTGTTCGTCCGCGAGCTTAGTTTTTGAAAATACGCGTGCGTGCGTGCTATAAATTCGCTTGCGAGCTTTATGTGTGCATCCGGCTTAGGCTTAACTCGAGTTGTTTTTTTTTGCGTCGACGCTGACCATCTCGGAGTTTTTAACAACTTCAGTGTTGTCAAAAGCATATAGATGATATTTACAAGCTAGGGTTGTGATAAATTATCCTCAACTATAACTCCTTACCAAACAACCGGGTTTGACCTAGGAGCAACAAACACAGCACCACACACAAGGAGAACGCAACCCCACACAAGTCGTGCATTTTCTTGTGTACATTTATCATAGGTTAGACGCTTTAACGTCTGCTGCCGTCAGAAGGGGAAAATTCGGAAATTGTCTTCCCCCTTTCCGTAAAACGTGCAGCATAAAGGTTCGTCCAATTAAATTTGTACACAACACTGCGTTAGCGTGTTTAAAGGCTATAGTGAGTTGCAGGCTAAGAAAGACAAAATATATAGTACAATCGGCGCAAGGATGCCTCAGATCGTTTCCGGTCATTCCACCGCGCGAAATTTGAATTTGGCCATTTTACGGTCAAATTCGAATTTTGCTCTTCTTGTCGTCTTTTAGCGCCATCTAGAGACCGAAATTGGAATCTTTATTTTTTAATTTCATAATTGTGGTGGCGAGCAAATTTAAAAGATAAGGCATTCCTATCATTCTTAAATATAAAATAGTATGTATAATTATTTATTTTTGTAAATTTATTTCTACGTCTTACCAGTTAAATCGGCAGTTTCTTTTAAAATAGTTACCACGCTTTCTTGGGGGTAACGTTGTCTTAATGAGCTATAGACGTTTAAAATTATATTTTTCTCTTTACTTGTTAACAATAAACCTTTATCATGCTTTTTATAGTAACCTATTTAAAATATTTGGAGCTTCAATTATCGAACCTTCTTTAGCTGCATTCAGTAATTAAACTCATGACAACATGAAATTAAAAAATAGATTCCAATTTCGGTTCCTAGATGGCGCGAAAAAACGTTGAAACTCACGAAATTTGAAATTGACTGTAAAGTGGTCAAATTTAAATTACGCGCGGTCGACTGGCCGGAAATGGTCTGAGGTATCCTTGCGCCGACTGTACTATATATTTTGTCTTTCTTAGCCTGCAACTCACTATAGTTGCGTTCTCCTTGTGTTTGTTGCTCCTAGGTTTGACCAAGTAAAATTAATGGCCGCACTACAAAAACAGCTCCCCAATTCCTTACCTTAAAATTGCCATAGCTAGGATAAGTCCTTAGTCCACCAGTCAGTGCTGTCAATCTCCCACGATGAAGATAACCAAATGAGAAAATTCATACAATCACTCAGATCATAACGATAATGAGGCAGATGAAATGCCAGTGCTAATTAGGCGTTGATGAACAAATGATGCAGTTAAGATAATCTACTACATTGCTCAGTGTCCTTCGACGAAACACTACCGCCCTATTAAGCTAGTGCCCCCCCCCCCCCCCAATGACACTCTAAAAAACTAAATTTCTTCTAGCCTGACTTAGAAACCTCTCAAAACCTCTTTCGGTAAGGGCGTGAACCAACAACAACAACAGCTTAACCATCTTGATTTTTTTATCGTCGGTTTTAGGCGTAATATACGGTTCTCTTTGGAGCGTTCTTTTCCAGCAAAAAGCGCAGCTCTGAGAAAAGGGAAAACCAGAATAGTAGTTCTATTTATTTTTTTATATTTTATTCCCTTTTATATTTGACCCGACTACGGCTCGACCCCGGGATTTGGCGGTGTTTTTTTGGTCACCCGAGTACCGGTCGCTCAATATAGAACTTGGGATGGGGGAAAAAAATAATCTTTCTTCGCGAGTCCACTCATACCCCAGATTTTCTCTTTTTTGCGTCCTTTGGCTCGGACTCGAATAGCTTCAAACAAATAAGCCTTTGTTTATCGAAGTCCTTTACCGGCGACGGCAAAAAAATAAAAAGGCCTACATTTTGATATTCATTTGTGGAACCTAGGAGCATCAAACCCAGCAGCCCCACACAATGTAAAACTGCGTACCCTAGATTCGAATACTGAGAGCTTTCTGATTGGCGGTTTTGTAACGAAGCGTTTACGCACTTCCGGCACGTGACCTCCAAAAAATCCATATTAGTGAAATCTCCAGTAACCTTGCGAAAAATCAGCGCGTTATCAAAGTTGGCCGCGGTTTTATCTATAGTTGGTTACCGTGGTAACTATGGAGCTAATTATTTCGTAGTTTGGCAGAAAGTGGTCCCAGCTTGTTGTACTGGGTGCAAAACTCGGAACTATTCCTTCTGCGTAGAAATTGCAAGTTCTCTCCCCACTGGTTAAAGGGGTTTTCCCCCGAGCTCTTCGGTTTCCCCTTTCCATACAAACTAGTTGAGGTTAACTGTAATAGTTAGTGTAGCTGTAGGCTCGCGTGGCATGAAGGGCTTGCCACAACCCTCCTACGCAATGTAACCCGGCCACCTGTTTAAAGGCATTATAAGTCGCTAGATGACTTGGGCCTAGCTGATTATTTTTTTTGTAATCTCGTGTTTGATTTACTTAAATTATATTTTATATTCTTACGTTACATATAATTTAAAAAATAAGATATACAGGGTGGAAGCCTCAGCCGTGGTCCAACCTCGGTACTTCTCCTAGTACACCAGAGTGCTGCGGGTCGAACACTTCTACAGGCGCTGGTATTACCAAAAAGACCAATGGGATAATTAGAAGCGCATCTTTATCCAATCACCCGAAAAAGCATTTGGAAGATGCGCTTCCTATTATCCCATTGGTCTATTTTTAGACTAGGAAAAGTACCGAGGCTGGACCACAGCTGAGGCTTCCAATTCTCCCATTGGTCTATTTTTGGCCTACCAGCGCCTGTAGAAGTGTTCCACCCGCAGCACTCTGGTGTACTAGGAGAAGTACCGAAGCTGGACCACGGCTGAGACTTCCACCCTGTATATCTTGTGAAGAATTGAACAAATATTATTCCGTATAGTCGAGACGACTTTTAAGCCTGCTTAAAATCCCCTCACGCTCGAAGGGTAAGCAAAATCAAATCAGCCCAGAACCTCATTGGTTCCAATTCTCTCTAAGTATAAATAAATTTGTTCTCGGTCTAAATCTCTTTGGTACAATAATCAAACTTCTACAAGTAGTTTTTAGGAATAACATTCCAACACGCATAAATATGAGTTTCGTTTTTCTATTGCGAATGTCTTTTACAACAACGAAAGTAAAGCCAAGTAAATATTCTGGAATAAATTAAGCACGTATTTCCAGTTTTAAGGTAAAAAGGAAAAGCCGTTCTTCGGAAAGTTCGCCTTCGAAAGATTTAATTGGATAAGAGAAGAACTTCTCGAGGGAAAATTTAAAAAAGTTTTAATTACATTTTTCACCGAAACTGCGTCCTCTATCGCGTGAGAGCAAAATTACTTCCTTTTGTAATAGCTAGTATAAAGCTCTTTACCACCTTTCATTCTTTAGTTATATCTAATTAGTGAAAAATGTAGTTTTTGTATAAGTTGAAACATACGTCTATCAACTGAGGCCAGACAACCTAATGCAGCTGAAATAAAAGAGTTCTTTGTGAGAATTTTTCTCCCCGTGAGAAAAGAGTCAAACGTATAAAGATTCTTCTAAAGATGGCGGCTTACGAAAATGCCACGAACGTTGTAAACTAAGCCGTTAATCATGAATATAATTTTTACACGATTTCGCGACAATATTATGAGGGAAGAAAACACTTTATTTTTAATTTAAAAGGAAATATTTCATCGGAAATTAGCTTAACATTCGATTTTCTCTTAAATTAATTTTCGTGCACAAAAATATCATACTGTTTATTTTCTTCAGCATCAAGACAAAACCAACTTGAATATTAGCTGCCATTTTTATTTAGAATTTCCCACCTCCTGAGAGAAGAACCGTCAAAATTTTAAGAACTTGCGAGAATTTTCACTATCAAGGGAAGAGTTCTTAGAATTTTGGCGCGCCAGAGGCAGAAACGTTAACTGAACCAAAAACTGCAGCAAAGACTAATTAGCTATAAATGTCGATTACCAAAAAATTCAGTTGGTTATATAACATTTAACCGAATCCCATTCGACCGAAAACATTTTGACGTCATATATCTAGAAGGTATGTTCCCATTTGACCCAATCCCATTTCTCCCAATTCCCACTTCACCCAAAATTCATAAAGTTACTTATTTATGGCATTCAATTAAATTTGAATACATTTGTATTGTACGTTTAATCTTTAAAAAAACAAGTCAAAATAGATTAAAAATTAAATTGAATTTGAATACATTTCTATGGTATGTTAATTTAATCTTTAAAAAACAAGTTAAAATAGATTAAAAATTAAATTAAATTTGAATACATTTGTATGGTATGTTTCATCAAGAATGTATTTATTTATACCTAGGGAGAATGTCTATGTCAAGACGGTTTTTAGCCTTTCTCTCAATCCACCCGTTGGTCCCCCCAGTACGCTCATCCGCTTAAAATAAAACGAATGGTCCGGGTATTTCATTGGCTGCTTAAAATTTACGTCACCTAACGCGATGGAAATCAAACGCCGGTGACGTTTTGTCTTTCCCCCCGCGCGAGACGGGGGAAAGGCGTTCAACGTGCCCGGCGATTGTCGCAACATAATCATTCTTCCTAAATATAAATAAATACATTCTTGGTTTAATCTTTAAAAAAACAAGTTAAAATAGATTAAAAATTAAATTAAATTTGAATACATTTGTATGGTATGTTTAATCTTTAAAAAAACAAGTTAAATTAGATTAAAAATTTAATTAAATTTGAATACATTAGTATTGCGTTTTTAATCTTTTAAAAAAAAACAAGTTTTTTTAAGATGCATATATTAAGATGTTAAAGTAGTAGGTTTATCGCAGTTGGTGTTTTGGTTAACATGGAATGGGTTAGAAGTTCGAAGAATCGTATGATGTCGTTTTTATATCTTTTTGGGATACATAGATTTGGGAGAAATGATTTTGGGTCAAATGCAGGGCCGGATTAAGACTTTATGGGGTCCTAGGCCCAAGTTAATTTTGGTGCCCCTTTCAATAGCGAGCGAAGCGAGCTAGGCGCTCCCTCAATTTAAAATTGAGAAATGGAAAGAAAATTAATTTTGCTGCCAGATTTAGTATGTCGTCAGGGGCTAGACGGCAGTCCGTCAGAGAAGGTGACAATCAAACGTTTTTGGTTCATAGGGCTGGACGCATTTACTAAATTTACTCTGGAAAATATTTTGTGAAAAGCAAATGATTAAAGTTTTGTACTTTTATTTTTTTCGAACCCTCTAGGTGCCCTTTGAAGGCTTGGTGCCCTAGGCCCAGGCCTAGTCGGCCTATTGGTTAATCCGGCCCTGGTCAAATGGGACTAAATCATCTAGAATCTTTCACTTTTTTCAGCCCAATGGCGGGTTTTAAAAACAATTAAATATCCGTTAGGTTAGGTTGCTATTTTCCTGTTGTATTTTAATAAAAAAGATAAATAAAAAATTATGCAAATATGCATTATTTAATAAAAATTTATATCATAAATAAATTTTAGATAAAATGCTGTACCGGTTCGAAAACGCGTTAGAATAGATATTTCAGACTCTTTTAATGGACTGACAAAGAGAGGGGGGAAGTCGGTACAAATTACCGGGGCCCCTGTTTGGACCAACGATGTATACTTCGCCTGGGTTTTTCTCCGAAAAAGTATAGCCTTCTCCAGTAGAAACGGCTCTCTTGGGGCCCGGAACTTATATTTTACCAGGGCCCGGGCCCGATTTCGGTGACCCTGAAATGGGAGTATGAACTATATCGAAAAATGGTTTCCTATCAGGCTCTACGACTGAAACCCGGCCAATGTCACCATTTGTGTCATTTTTGGATCAGTTTTCCTGTCGTTTGGTTTTTAATATTTTGTGAAATTTAAAATTTGTTAAGATCACATTTAAAATTTAGGCTCTTAATTATTTCATAAAAATTATTTAAAATTGGCGTTTAAAGTGGCTCTTTAGCCTTCGTTTTCAATATTGGTAGCGTATTTTAGATTATTTAAATATTATTTATTACAGTTTCGACATTTGTAAACACGTAAAAACTGTTATTTTTAATGTGCTTATTTAAATGAATTATTTATGAATTAATTAAAAGCCGATGTTTCAAAGCGTGCAAGCTCTTACTGGTCTTTGCTTAGATACTTTTTTATTTGTGCGTTACAGCACTATGATGAGGGAATCCTCATTCCATCGGGTGGCAGAAAACGTTACTAAACATTGAAGTGGTTTTCCCTAAAGGCAGAATCCCAATGTCTACTTTTACCTTAATCGAAATTGGTGCTTTTGCAGTGCCTTCCTTGAAGACGACACTTGCTTTAAATTTTAAACAGTCTCTATCGTTTCTATCAAATGCACACTGTGAGTTCCTCTTGAGAGTACTTTCTCCATTAGCTAGATTTACGCAATTCTTTCAGATAAATAAGCAATTATTTTTTTCCTTTTTATTTAAATCAAATTATTTATTTTTTAAATCAAATTATTCACTGTATAAATCTAATACTATTTAAATCTTTAATTATTTACTATTTAAATCTATAATTATTTACTATTTAAATCTATAATTATTTACTATTTAAATCTATAATTATTTACTATTTAAATCTATAATTATTTACTATTTAAATCTATAATTATTTACTATTTTAATCTATAATTATTTACTATTTAAATCTATAATTATTTACTATTTAAATCTATAATTATTTACTATTTAAAGCTTACTCTTTGGTCTTTGGTACACTAAATGTTACAATGGGGAGGGGTCTCCTAAATGTTACATACCCCCCCCCTCCCAGTCTCCATTCTCCAAGTGACGATGACGTAGCCGCGAAATTGACTGAGGCAGAAAAATATTGCTTGTATAGGTGTATGTGGGTTGCAGGATTCACGGCACCTTTCCAGGGGCAAAAATACATAGATTTCCACTCTCTTTTTAACATTATTTAATTAATTAACTTCAACCAAATTGGAAATCAATGGAAATAGCGCGACTCGCTGCCTTTGAGCCATAAGCATAGCTGTGAGAAATTTGGAGGTCCTAGGTTGAACGGCTCGTACACCTATAGAGAAACAGACGCAAGACAGACAGACAGACAGAAGACACTTAGGAATATAGTATAGATTTCAATCTATAATTATTTACTATTTAAATCTTTAATTATTTACTATTTAAATCTATTATTATTTACTATTTAAATCTATTATTATTTACTATTTTAATCTATAATTATTTACTATTTAAATCTATAATTATTTACTATTTAAATCTATAATTATTTACTATTTAAATATATAATTATTTACTATTTAAATCTATAATTATTTACTATTTAAATCTATAATTATTTACTATTTTAATCTATAATTATTTACTATTTAAATCTATAATTATTTACTATTTTAATCTATAATTATTTACTATTTCAATCTATAATTATTTACTATTTTAATCTTTAATTATTTACTATTCAAATATATAATTAATTTCGACTTAAATCCAATTATTTACTATTTAAATCTATAATTATTTACTATTTAAATCTATAATTATTTACCATTTAAATCTATTATTATTTACTATTTAAATCTATTATTATTTACTATTTAAATCTATTATTATTTACTATTTTAATCTATAATTATTTACTATTTTAATCTTTAATTATATACTATTTTAATCTTTGATTATTTACTATTTAAATCTATAATTATTTACTATTTAAATCTATAACTAATACTATTTACTATTTAAATCTATAACTAATACTATTTACTATTTAAATCTATAACTAATACTATTTACTATTTAAATCTATAACTAATACTATTTACTATTTAAATCTATAACTAATACTATTTACTATTTAAATCTATAACTAATACTATTTACTATTTAAATCTATAACTAATACTATTTACTATTTAAATCTATAATTATTTACTATTTAAATCTATAATTATAATGAGTATTAAAAGCACGACTGATACTTCATGGTATTTTTATTAAAATCTTTAAAGTCGTGCTTTTAATACTCATTATAATTGAAAATTCAACCATGGTAACAAAACATTTTAACGTATATGATTAAATCTATAATTATTTACTATTTAAATCAATTTCATATTATTATCATACAAAAAGAAATTCTTTTTAATAAAAGGCTGTAAAATTAATTCAAAGGCTAATTCCTTTATTGTAACTGTACTCTGCGAATTAATTTCGTCAAAATGGAATAGCATTGGGGCGTTTGTACGGCCGACATATTGCTTCAAATGGAGCGCTAATAACGAGCTTCTGTTAGCAATAGATAAATTTCTTATCCGTTGAAACCCGCAATTGCCAACCGAAAGCTACATTATCCTATCGTCGAGAAGACGGCCAAAAAAAAAATCTTTCCTAACGAATTTTCCATTATATTTGGGCGCCAAATCGAAAAAAGCTCTTGGATGCTTTTTTCCGGACTTCTATCCCATCTCCTCCAGGATTCCAATCCTCATCTATCAAAGTCAGCCCGTTCTCCATCCCCAGATCGAACCCTTACCTGGCAGCTAGAGCCTAACCAAGGCGATATTTTATTATATACTTTCTTCGTTCGAAGCGAACTATCAACTAAGGATGTCGCTACTAAACCAGGCCTCTAGGAGAAGCTGTCTTCATAAAGTAAAGGGGAATACGTTCCACCCTAGTACAAAATTATATTAACTTCAAATTGTCCGTTTTGAGGTATTTTTCAATATTTTCTTCGACGCTTCGGGAATAAATCTATCGCACTAAAGTGATTCGAAATGACAGGGAAATATACATTTAAAGGGAAGCTATTTGATATTCGATTTTTTTACTTCTATTTATACTAGATGGCGCTAATTTAAACGTTTTTTTGGGAAAGTGATAAATATTATTTGTTTATTTATGTATGTAAGTATTTATTTATTTGTTTATTTATGTATGTAAGTATTTATTTATTTGTTTATTTATGTATGTAAGTATTTATTTATTTATTTATTTATTTATTTATTTATTTATTTATTTATTTATTTATTTATTTATTTATTTATTTATTTATTTATTTATTTGTTTGTTTGTTTGTTTATTTATTTATTTATTTATGTAACTATTTATTTATTTGTTTATTATGTATGTAACTATTTATTTATTTGTTTATTTATATAAGTATTTATTTATTTGTTTATTTATGTATTTATGTATTTGTAGATTTATTTATGTATTTATGTATTTGTTTATGTATTTATGTATTTATGTATTTATTTATATGTTTATGTATGTATTTATGTATTTATTTGTTTATTTATTTATTTATTTATTTATTATTATTTTTTTATTAAAGACCACCAGTAAACACCTGGTGGACATTTATTTAACGCAAATAAAAGTTACAAATGATATTGATTACACAATTTCACATTTTTCGTAACATTACGATGCTTTCGCTTTCGCGGGTACATATCCCGGTGTTAACAAATTCCAAGAAAGTACATTGATCATCTTTTTTGTAAAATTCAAAGGAGGTAAGGGCACACAGATATACCTTTTTATTAAAATAGTTTTTAAGGCTGGTTAGCGGGTCTAAAAGTTTTTCATTCATACAGGTGTGATATGTATAATACAGGGCCAGTTTAAGAACGTTGATTAGGATACAAGTCAATTTGTAAAAAGGTATTTCATCGCTTTTATAAAGCCAATATATTTTATTTTCCAGGGTAAAATTAATTAGTTATTTATTTATTTATTTGTTTGTTTGTTTGTTTGTTTGTGTATTTATTTATTTGTTTATGTAAAAATGTGTATTTGTCTATGTATAAAAAGCTTTAAACTTAAAAACTCTCGTCTTAAAGATATTTTTCACTATAACATTAATTACCTGCACGAATGTAAAATTATTATCGATGCGCCAAATGTATTAATTTGAAGTTGCTATGTTAAATATTATGTAATTTTCTGTGCAAAAATATACTAAATACCCGATACCGAAGTAAAGCTATATGGGTAGCTTTAACCTATTGATTTTACATTAAATTAACAGCCTTAAGATACAATTCAAATTTTGCCGAATGTTATAAATTTGTGTAACTATAACTTTAAAATACAATCCTTTCCTTAAATATTATAACTTAAAGTTACTATAAATTACTTAAAATATATTGAAACTAGTTTACAATTAAATTACCTAAAATATATTAAAAACAAGTTGCAATAAATTACCTAAAATATATTAAAAACAAGTTGCAATAAATTACCTAAAATATATTAAAAATAAGTTGCAATAAATTACCTAAAATATATTAAACTAAGTTACAATAAATTACTTTAAAATATTAAAACTAAGTTACAATAAATTACCTAAAATATATTAAACTAAGTTACAATACATTTTCTTAAATATATTAAAACTAAAATTAAGTTACAATAAATTTTCTTAAATATATTAAAACTAAAACTAAGTTACAATAAATTTTCTTCAATATATTAAAACTAAGTTACAATATATTTTCTTAAATATATTAAAACTAAAATTAAGTTACAATAAATTTTCTTAAATATATTAAAACTAAAACTAAGTTACAATAAATTTTCTTAAATATATATTAAAACTAAAGCTAAGTTACAATAAAGTTTCTTAAATATATTAAAACTAAAACTAAGTTAAAATAAATTTTCTTAAATATATTAAAACTAAAACTAAGTTACAATAAATTTTCTTAAATATATTAAAACTAAAACTAAGTTACAATTAATTTTCTTCAATATATTAAAACTAAAACTAAGTTACAATAAATTTTCTTCAATATATTAAAACTAAGTTACAATAAATTTTCTTCAATATATTAAAACTAAGTTACAATACATTTTCTTCAATATATTAAAACTAATTTACAATAAATTTTCTTCAATATATTAAAACTAAGTTACAATAAATTTTCTTCAATATATTAAAACTAAAACTAATTTACAACAAAGTGCCGAAAAAAATTAAAACTAAGTTACAATAAATTTTCTTAAATATATTAAAACTAAAACTAAGTTACAATAAATTTTCTTCAATATATTAAAACTAAGTTAAAATATATTTTCTTAAATATATTAAAACTAAAATTAAGTTACAATAAATTTTCTTAAATATATTAAAACTAAGTTACAATAAATTTTCTTCAATATATTAAAACTAAGTTACAATAAATTTTCTTCAATATATTAAAACTA
This sequence comes from Leiobunum rupestre, assembly GCF_980474605.1. NCBI lineage: Eukaryota > Metazoa > Arthropoda > Arachnida > Opiliones > Sclerosomatidae > Leiobunum > Leiobunum rupestre. The sequence goes on from NC_143392.1 coordinate 43,241,296, forward strand.
AGTTACAATAAATTTTCTTCAATATATTAAAACTAAAACTAAGTTACAATAAATTTTCTTAAATATATATTAAAACTAAAGCTAAGTTACAATAAAGTTTCTTAAATATATTAAAACTAAAACTAAGTTACAATAAATTTTCTTAAATATATTAAAACTAAAACTAAGTTACAATTAATTTTCTTCAATATATTAAAACTAAAACTAAGTTACAATAAAGTTTCTTAAATATATTAAAACTAAAACTAAGTTACAATAAATTTTCTTAAATATATTAAAACTAAAACTAAGTTACAATTAATTTTCTTCAATATATTAAAACTAAAACTAAGTTACAATAAATTTTCTTCAATATATTAAAAATAAGTTACAATAAATTTTCTTAAATATATTAAAACTAAAACTAAGTTACAATAAATTTTCTTAAATATATTAAAACTAAAACTAAGTTACAATAAATTTTCTTAAATATATTAAAACTAAAACTAAGTTACAATTAATTTTCTTCAATATATTAAAACTAAAACTAAGTTACAATAAATTTTCTTCAATATATTAAAACTAAGTTACAATAAATTTTCTTCAATATATTAAAACTAAGTTACAATAAATTTTCTTCAATATATTAAAACTAAGTTACAATAAATTTTCTTCAATATATTAAAACTAAGTTACAATAAATTTTCTTCAATATATTAAAACTAAGTTACAATAAATTTTCTTCAATATATTAAAACTAAGTTACAATAAATTTTCTTCAATATATTAAAACTAAGTTACAATAAATTTTCTTCAATATATTAAAACTAAGTTACAATAAATTTTCTTCAATATATTAAAACTAAGTTACAATAAATTTTCTTCAATATATTAAAACTAAGTTACAATAAATTTTCTTCAATATATTAAAACTAAGTTACAATAAATTTTCTTCAATATATTAAAACTAAGTTACAATAAATTTTCTTCAATATATTAAAACTAAGTTACAATAAATTTTCTTCAATATATTAAAACTAAGTTACAATAAATTTTCTTCAATATATTAAAACTAAGTTACAATAAATTTTCTTCAATATATTAAAACTAAGTTACAATAAATTTTCTTCAATATATTAAAACTAAGTTACAATAAATTTTCTTCAATATATTAAAACTAAGTTACAATAAATTTTCTTCAATATATTAAAACTAAGTTACAATAAATTTTCTTCAATATATTAAAACTAAGTTACAATAAATTTTCTTCAATATATTAAAACTAAGTTACAATAAATTTTCTTCAATATATTAAAACTAAGTTACAATAAATTTTCCTCAATATATTAAAACTAAGTTACAATAAATTTTCTTCAATATATTAAAACTAAAACTAATTTACAACAAAGTGCCGAAAAAAATTAAAACTAAGTTACAATAAATTTTCTTAAATATATTAAAACTAAAACTAAGTTACAATACATTTTCTTAAATATATTAAAACTAAAATTAAGTTACAATAAAGTGCCTAAAAAAATTAAAATTAAGTTACAATAAAGTGCCTAAAAAAATTAAAACTAAGTTTCAATAAATTTTCTTAAATACATTACAATTTTAAGTTACAATAATTCCTTTATACAGTACGTGCATTCTTTATTTTATAGCCACATAAAGTTTGATTAATTCCCTGCAAAAATAAGCTCATCATCTTATCTAAAAATCAATGCTTTATCTTATTTTTGGAAAAACTCTTAGTTACCATATTATTGTACTCGCGGGCAGAGATTTCCTTCGTCCAACTTTATTCAACGTTAAATCCGTCCATCCTTGAGTAATGGTCTTATCTGGGGATACTGGCTGGTGGTTTTACGCACTTATACCTGGCTACCTGGCGGGACCCAGCTGCCAAGATCCTTCGCTATAATTTAACTTCTCAACACGTGTCTTGGCCAAATCCAGAGGGCGCTCGCTGTTTTACGAATAGCCATCTCCGCAAATTGCTTTGAGAGATATGGACGTTCAAAGGGAATCCCTTCACGGGTCGATTTTAATGCTTTTTATTTAATCTAGATGGCGCCATTTAAAAACTTTAGCTTAGGGGAATAAATACTAGTCTTTAATTAAGCTTCTAAAATTATTTAAAGGGATCGTATTCCAAATCGATAAATCTCCCGCTAAGACTTGGTTTTAACGTAACTAGCGCCAATCGGCGTGGTGGAAGAAATGTGAGGTTCGTTGATCCACTATAAATATAGAAAATCATACCCCTTTAAGCTCTGTTTTATGCATTATGGTTTTAGTGGTGTTTATGTAATTTGAAATTTCTAAGATTCCTACTTCTGGCGCCATCTGGTGGGGCTACGCGAATTTCAAAATCTTTCTCTAATGGCTTTATACTACTTATAGCATGAAGTGTGTGGATATGAGACAGTTTCATAAAATGGCCGCCGTAGCTTAAAGAGGTATAATACTGTTCTGTTGTTTCAGTCCCATGACATGACGTCACCCATGATTTGTTTTACAGAAAATTATCGCTTAAAATGGCGGTTATAGATATGATGACCTATTTTTAATCAATTCCTATATTCAAATATTGTTTATTATCTGAATACTTCACATACTTTTCGTATGGAACATGTGATATCATAAGTTTATAATATACTAGCTCCCTATAAGTTAGAATCGTACATAGGCTGTGCGTTAACAGAGATTTCTCCCAAGACGTCGAGGCCGCGGTGTGTCGCCATCTGATGGCCAAAAATCGAAATATGAACTTGCCTGTGAAATCCGGTTTCGTTTCCACGAAGCTCGTTAAGCCTTAAGGCTAGTTCACACGGGCTGTGTTTTCCTGGTTTTCTCTATTTTCTAGTTTTACCGCCTTCTCCGCCGCACAGGAAAACGCCTGTGCACATTAACAAAAAATTTCTGATTTTACCGCCGCGAGCGCTGCCGCTAAACTAGAAACAGAGAAAAAATTGTTGAAATATCTCTAATTTATTTTCCCAGTTTTTGGAAGCACTTAGAGCTCGACCAATCAGCGAGCGTTACGCTGTCACATGACGTTACCTTGGAGCAAAAGTCAAGCATGTCTGAAAATCCTTATATTTGAGAAAAACCAGTTTTAAGTTCGAAATTTAGCATATTAACAATGATAATCTAATAATGAAAATTGACAAAAATAGAGTGAAAATATATTGAAAATTTTGTACTGAATCACACTCAAGGATTCATATTTTGAATTTCTTTTAATAGTCACGTATCTCGACTTACTTGACTTTTGCTCTCAGGTAACGATGATATAAGAAGCGATTTTGAAAGTCTTGTAGGCTTATGAATTTTTGCGTCTATCACGTGACGGAATAACACTTGCTGATTGGTCGAGCCCAACGCGCCTCAAAAATAGGTCCTCCATTTTCTCGTTTACCGGCACCGCTCGCAGCGGTAAAATCTGCCAAATTTTGTCCGTGTGTACAGTCGTTTTACCGTGCCCCTGAACAACTAGAAAAGGCGGTACAGTGGCGTAGGAACGGGGGGGTACAGGGGTACAATGTACCCCCCTTGAAATTGGAAAGGGGCGCCAAAGTGGGATGAAAATGGCGCCAAATTGTTTTAGAAGGGGCGCAAAAAGGATGCTTATGAGGGGGCGCCAAATTTAGCATCCAAGCTGTACCCCCCCCCCTTAATCCAAAACGTTCCTACGCACCTGAGGCGGTAAAACTAGCCTAGAAAATAGAGAAAATCAGGAAAACACTGCCCATGTGAACAAGCCTTAACGCGAGTTGTCGCGAAGAGATAATCTTTAAACTACGAATATTTTACGAAAATACCTGTTCATAATAAAATGAATAAAATATTCTTCCAAAATGTTGACACATTAGATGTTTCTTGTAAATTTCCCCCAAGGATTTCGCCAGCCAACAAACCTATCGCCACCCGTGTCAAATTTAAAACAAGCGTCATTAGGGCTAACTTCGCGCGCTATTCGTCTCGTATCCATGGAGATACACTGTAAAAAATAAAGGTATTGTTAAGGTACCTAAAAAGACCCCATGGTATTTAATAGTACCTTGAAAGTTACTCCTTCGTTTTATTATCCGCGCAGGTATTAAGTGATACCGGAAAGGTATTAACAACTATATCGTGGTATTGAATAGTACCTTGAAAGGTACTCTTGCGTTGTTTAATCGGCACAGGTATTAAGAGATACGGGAAAGGTATTTCTTACCATTAAAGGTATTTACGGAAAACGTTTTGGGTTTGAACTCTTGATGTTGTACATTTATGGCATTTAACGAATCCTTTTTGAGTTTTATCGCCTGAGGTGGTACGAAACCCTCAATTTTATAAATATATAAATTGTTTTGGTAACCAAAAGTTTCTTTCACAATAATTAGTCGTAACTCAGTGTTGCACATAATTTTTCTTATCTATCAATTTTGTATATTTACTAAGAGATGGCGACAGTGATACTATCTTATCATTTTTTTGACATCTGTATTTCAGATGGCAGCACCATTTCGCTTTGTTTTCTAGGTTAAAATATTTCGCCTTTTTTAAATTAAATGCAACAATAGGCGAAACTATAAAGTCTAGGGGGGGCTGAAAAGATGGTAGTCACGCGACTTTTTGTGGAGAACTGAAGCGCCATCTATCCTAAGAAATACGAACCACTATTCATTTTATTTTGCTAATGGCGGTTTAAATTTTGAGTAATAAAATCTAAATTATCTAATTTAAAGTATTATTATTATTATTTAAACCATCTTAATAGAAAGGTTAAAATTAATTTGCTGTCTGCAGTATCTGAAAGGAATATTTTTTATTTTCCGTCGCCCGGCCAACTATGAACAGGAGTTACCGAATGCATGTTGGCTGTGATATGGTTAGGTTAATAATAATAGGCTAATACCCAAGGAACCACCTTAGGCCTAAGTCATCATGCGACTTTTGAAGCCATTAATTCAGGTGGTCACGTGATTTAGTTTTCCCATTTTAACAAGTTGGTTATGACCAAATTGACTTTATAGTTTCGCCTATTCGGGGGTCTGAAATAAATATATAATTTTAAATTATTTACTTCATATCATACTGTTTGAATTATATCATTAGTTATATTTCAAAGCTAATTAATATCATTCATGTTGAAAATATTTTCGTATCCAAAATTCTTTGTTACCACAATGAATTCTTGGTATAATCTAACACCCATTAAGGTACTTTTAAGTACCTTCATAAAATTATAAGTACAAATGGGAACCATTCTTGGTATAATATAACACCCGTTTAGGTACTATTAAGAACCTTCACAAAATTATAAGTACAAATGGGAACCATTCTTGGTATAATCAAACACCCATTTAGGTTCTATTTAGTACCTACACAAAATTATAAGTAGCAATGGGAACCATTCTTGGTATAATCAAATACGCATTTAAGTATGGTACAGTACCTTTAGGATTAAGGAGGTTTTAATAAATACCTTCATCAAGACGTACCTTATAGCACCTCCTTAAAGAGGCATTATTTGATACCTTTAAAGGTTCGTCTGGGGATGCAACATAAAATACCTTAGTCGGTACCAAAATGCACCTTATTTTTTAACAGTGTAGCCGATTCCGCTGTCGACGCAAGTTGAAGAAGCTAAGAAGATAGGGCAAAAAATCGCCGCAGGGAGTCACGTATACCGGCTCTGATTTTTTATGAGAATACGCTGTTAACGTTAGATCTGTGGCGGATTCTAACTTATAGGGAGCTAGTATATTATAAACTTATGGTTATATTATTATTGTGATTATTGCACTTTCTATAATAGAAGTAAGTTTTTTTTACATAGATATGTTACAGCGAAATATACAAAGTATATACAGTGTTAATACAATAAATATTTTGAGAAAAATTGTTTAAATATTCACACATACATTGTCAGGTTTAAAGGCTTAGGTTTGCTTCTGCCTGTCCCCCTTTAAAATAACTTGCCTGAAAAACAAATAACCTGGTGGTGGGCCAACATGTTCAGTGGTGGGCCAACATGTTCAGTGGTCGGCCTACCACCAGGGTATTTGCTTTTCGGGCAAGTTAATTTAAGGGGGACAGGCAGAACCAAACCTAGGCCTTTAACACTTATTTAAAATGAAATACGCATTTACAATCGTGGAAGCTATTTATTTACTTAACTTTAAACTTTTATATTAGAAAACCCTGTGAATATAACAATTTTTGACATTTTTCCACAATTTGTACCAATTGTTTGATTAACCTTTTAGTAATTTTTTTGAAATTCAATTTTTGTAACCAACTTAAAACCAATCATTTTGACAATTTTTAAATATTTTTATTTTATAATGGTGGCGTTGCCATCGATACTTATAGCGCCTAATAAATATATATATATATATATATATATATATATATATTTTATTAATAATTACAGTTTCCACACTTTCAGGGTGACCAGGGAAAGGCTTTGAAAATTTTATAAGAAAAATAGTAATTTTAGAACCGAATTATAGGAAAATATAGGAAACTAAACAGGGGAATTATATTAAAATATAGGAAACTAAACAGGCTAATTATATGAAAATATAGGAAACTAAACAGGCTAATTATATGAAAATATAGGACACTAAATAGGAAAATATAGGAAAAATAATAAGGTAGGCCTAATTATTGCATAAAGGTATACTTTAGCTCGAATAAGATATAAAATTTGTAATATTTTGTACACTGCTTTCTTGCACTATTGGATCACTTAACGGATTTACAAAGCCCGTAAATTTCAAGATTTTGTTCGAAAACGGCAGTGTTAGAACTAGATGTTCTATGGCACGTACAAAAAGTTCTTTCGTTTTCAAAAGACCGTGAAGTTATAGGAAAATGTAGGAAAATAGGTTAAAATAAAGGAATATAGGAAAATATATATAATAACTTTTATTTTTAATTTACTTATTTTAATGAAGTATTTATGAATTAAAAGATGATTAGAGACTATTTATTTGAACTTTGCTAACTCAATACAACGACATGCACCCCATCTGGTATCAGAATTGGTTACTAAACACTCACACTGGAAATAAAACTTAGTTTAGGCTGTGAAACCGAGGCGTATAAAACCGAATTAAACCAGCTTTAGTTAACTAAAGTTAATTTTTACTATATCTGTATAGTCTGTTGAATAATGAAATTTATGTTTAGTTAGTTAGATAATATTTATACGTTCAAAGAAACCGTTTTCGTGAGTTCATTTTATTTAATTTTAATTAATTTTTTCTAATTTAATGAAATCTAATATGAAGATAAGTTTATAATTTATCTCTTCCGAGAGAATTATCCAGCTAGGCTCAACGCGAATTTCGTTGGGCGCTTCAAAATTTTCAGTCTATTACTTCGCTTAAAAATATAAAATGTAAAAATAAAATAAAATTATATTATTAGAAAATTAATGTTTTTGAAAAATCAATGAATTTATGAAATATGATTTTAAAAAGAAACTGAAGCATCTCGTTAATTGTTATAAGCGCCGGAAATGGCTCGCTGAAGATCTTGTAGCCCTTTGTACCACCGGAAATGAGACTCGGAAGGCGTGTCCCCCCTCCTCAGGTGCCGGACATTGACGGAAACGAGCCTGTCAATAAAAGGTCCAAGCGCAACAGTTCGGACCATCAGTTCGAGTTCAACCTCTTAACTATTCCGAGTCTACTCTCTCATCACCTGAGCCCACTATTTATTTTATTTATTTTATTTAAATTATAATTTTAACGGCGTAGTTTTGAAAATGTTGCCCCGTAGTTTTATCTTTTTCGCCGGCCCGCTTTTCGTCTTGGTTGCGGTCAATTTGACCAGATGTTCGAAAGTGTCCAGAGCCATGTCCAGCGCTAGAGTCAGTGTCGCCGCTTGTAGGGCTAAGTGCCTTAACCAGGTAAATATTTTAATTCTATAATTATCTCCCAAATTTTATTTAATTATCCCTCTCACGCTCAAAGTAACCTTAGCTAATTTCCAAATTCAATTTGTGAGCGTTAATTAAGTAGCGCAAAAAAATTAGATTGTGTAAAAACCTAATTATGCAGCCGAATTTTCTTTAGCGGGAAAAATTATTTTTTTATATATTAACTTGTAAAATTAGCAAAATTGTGAGTATAATTTTTAGGTTTCTTTTTACAAGAGGTAACGGTTAAATTAATTAATCTATTGGTGGTCATTTCTGTCGTTAAATTTAGCTAATAACTGCGGTTGTTATTCGTTACGTTAATCATGCGTAGCTGCATTAAAACAACTGGCGGCTCGACGTTTTTTCAATAGATGTCGCTAGCGTCGAAATCAAAAAGGCGGCACTTTTAGGTATCCCTCGCGTTGATTGGATCGTTTGTAAATTGGTCAATAGCATAAATTACAACAATTATAAACAATATTTTTACACGGGATATATAATTTAGGTTAAAGTCCACTAAATAGAGTATAAGTTGTCTAGCTATAATACTCTACAATGGCTCACTGAATTATCATTTGGCTATTTGAAATTATAGCTTCCTTTGCCATTAATAGATGGCAGCACGCTCTCCAGTAAAGTCACGTTTTTCAAAGATTCGAATAGATTCATGGCCATCTCAAATAACAGGGGCCTTTTCATAATACAGGTGGACGCCAATTGCCTTAACTAAAACCCTGTATTTTTTCCGCTTTTAATGAAGTACTGGGAACAATTTTCGAGGTGGCCGTTAACTTTCTATGGGGAGGGAAGGGGGAGGAAAGTTCAGTTTCGTAATAATTAGTTTGAAAAATTCCCGTCAGAGGTCTCCAGCGAGCAACTAATCTCTATTTTAGGCACTTCCAGATTGAGGGTTTGTTTTCCTCCAACAAACTCCTCTAGAGAAGTCGCGTCTTTTTCCGATCCCCAGAAATATAGAGCGCATTTAGGAACAACGCTTATTCGTCGTCTAGCCCAGACTATCCTTTCCCGACTTTTACATAATATTTGACTTGCAAAAATTGTTACATTTTCATGAAGTAAAACATAGGCAAACATATTGCTTCTGGCTGAATTGAGGGAAGTTTATATTTCACATCTAATAAAAGAGTTTCGGCTAGTTGTTTGTTCTTAGACTTATTTTTGGGGCGTATATTATTAGTTTAGCCATAGTTACAAAGACGCAATTTTATAAGTTTCCTAAATTTATTATCTTTCAGATTGCCCCCGAAGTTTACAAAGACGGGCAATGCGAGATGTCTCCTAATTGCAATATGGTAGGTTTTGTTTCCATTACTAAATTAAGTTTAATTTACTTTAATAAATTTATATAATAGCTATAATTATGTCTTTCTTAAAGTGTTGGAAAACTTGCGAGATGTTCTACAGTAACTTCACCGTGTGGGGTCCTATGTGTGACGAACGCAAAATTTGTGTAAGAACCCGTTACTTTAGTTTTCGTTCTACCATAAGTGTATAATATTTTTACATAAGTGTGACACTTACTATTCTTCACGTGCAAAATTTTTACTGAGAGCTATTCACAAGACGGGCTTCGTCACCGTTTTGCGTCCGCTTACTAACGCTACACACGTAGCCTTTGACAGCGCCTCGCTAGGGGGAGATTTGCTTCTTGGGATGACGTCACCTCGTTACTAGCTCTCAGTAAAATATTGACAAACTTATGGATCAATATTATAGACTTGTGGTAATTAAATTAAAATGGCTTAAATTTAAACCTAAATCATTGTAGTTTCCCGGGTGTCAAGTATCGTGCGCCTTCTATCGGTCAAGACGCGTGGATCAGGTGGCCATCGCTAAGGAACAGTGGGACATGGATCCAATCCAGTTCCAGAAGAAAGGTCTCCAAGAAGAACTGCTCATCGAATGGAAGCGACCTGAAAGGCTGGACGATATCGATTCGTCCCGATTGGTCTACGTTGTGATGCTTAAAGCCAATAGTCGTTGGGTTGAAATTGGACAGGTAATATAATTGAAAAAAAACCGTTTAATTGCAGTTACTTACCACAAAAGTTTCTTTATACGCAGACAATCCAAACTTCAATGGTTGTAGAGGACTATCGTAACACCCGGGCACCAACGTACATATCTTTGCTGGCATACTCGGAACACGGTTTGGTAGCGGAACGCGCTGATGTCTTCAACGTCGAGACTAACGACATCATGTACGGAGATCAAAAAATGCCAGAATCCCCCGAGAAGTTGAAAGAACTCGACCAGATAAACGCGTCACCCTCCGTATTCCAGTCTTTGTACAACCAACGATGGACTTTGTACTTGGCTTCTTTGACGAAGAAGAAGTCCTGCTTTGGCGTCGAAGCTACCATCATGTGGGGGAAATCGTCCAAGTGCGAAAGCTGCAAGTACGAAGTGTCCTGGAAGGCCCAAGACTCCCGTCACGACGTCGTGGGAACTCTGTACACCAGCGAGACCATCGCTACTGTCATCCTCTGGCCCGGATACGTCCATACAGTCCGAGTAAGTAGATATTAGCCCGTATTAAGAGATTGGTCGGTTTTTAACCCACTGTCTTGGTCAACTTTATTAGGTGAAATGTTTGGACTCAAACGGAGCCGTCCGCGACGCCAGTGAAAACCTCAACATCGATACCAATAGCGCCCATTCAGAAACAGTGGAAGCTTCGCCGAAACAAGGTCCAGCGTGCAAAAACGCGTTCGTTCTGGAGATGCTGGTAGTTACGGTGTCCATTTTGGCCGTCGTTTTGCTTATCTGTCTGGTCATCTGTCTCATCCAGATTTTCCGCCAACGCAAATTTTATTCCGATGCCAAAGTTGAAAGTGGCAAGCCTTGGTAGAGTTTGGTAAAAAAAAACTTTCGCAAATACACAAATATATATATATATATTTGTAAATTTATTAAGGGAATAAATTTAATATTTTAATATTCAAAACACATTTCATAACTGTTTATTACATATATTCAAACTTATATTTTTTATTGTTTAAATTGATATACATTCAGAGTGTCCTATATATATGAGCAGTCCATTGCAATTTATAGTGAAATTCTTCACCAATTTTTGCATGGCGGTCGCTATTCAGCAGACATCTTTTACGAATGTATATTAGTTTTACCAAAAGTAGCATAAGACCCAAAAGTGTGTCAGCTGTACCTTCGCTCCTATTAAAATTTCTAGTGAGACCTAGTCACACTATAGACTACATAACCTACTACTACTCACCCGTAGACATACGTTCTAAAACGCCTCACTCGGCGGCGCTGGAGTAACTCGATTTTCATGACGTATTTTCCGACCCCCCCTTCGTTTCCCCTTTTTACTTTGCGACAAACTCTCACTAACTACTATAGCGTACTGACACACTTTTGGGTCTTATGCTACTTTTGGTTTTACTGATATCGGCAGTCAGAGTTCCTACACAATACTGATGAGCCCCAAAAGCCTAAGGGCGAAACCGGTCTACTTTTGGAATCTCTGGCTAAAATTTTGACTTTTTATACTTTAAATTGCATTTCACGGTTTAAAATGTTCCCCAATTAATAATTATTCCGGTGGATAACTTTTTTTGGGTCATAATTAAAGTTAAAATTACGCGCTTCATCAAATAGATGGTGCTGTATGCTTCCAAGTTCCAAAAAATATCAATAGATTTTTGTACGATAGATGGCGATAGAGTCTCTACGAAATAGCGATTTCTCTAGAGCATAGCGCGAGGCATAGCGTCGATTTGGTTTGGGTCGGCGCACGGACTGTAAATTTAAAGTCCGTGGTCGGCGTTTCGCGAAAATCATCCGTCGGCGCCAATTTTTCAAAAATCCTCGCTCTAGATTTTTCAATCGTTGATTCTTCCCAATTTTCTTTCTGAATTAAGTCGTGGCACGTATTAGGACGGAATTTGTTTTTCCTCATCAGGGTTTGATGAGAAATCATCAAATTTGTCATAGGAGGCAATAGCCTTTTCGGGCACTGTAAGAAAATACATTTTAAGCATAACATAAATGTATCAAATATTAATCTTTTTAATCAATCAAGACCAAAATAACACCAACAAATTACAGATGGGGTTTTTAACTTTTTTTGTTTTAGACCTAATATATTCTAGCAAGTTTTGTCGCATTTTGGTCAACGGTTAGATTAATTAATATACCCAAGGGCAAATTCTTCCGAGGAGAGGTATATTTTGGCAAGCTTGCCAACTTGTTATTTTCTCTATTTTTCATAATCTTCATTAATTAATAATAATAATCAGCTAGGCTAATACCCAAAGTAACCCAAGTAACCACTACAGTCCTAAGTTAGCTAGCGACTTATGTAAGGCCTTTTAAACACCTACTAAAAGTACCATAAGTAGCATAATAGAATTAAGTATAACAAATAACGAGATTTACAACTAAACTGATTTTCATTGTTATTGCGTAATCAAGATGTTTTATCAATCCCAGAGCTCTCGAGTGTCTAAAATATACGAGACTTCCGCTAAGCCGAAATATCTGGTTTCCGATAGAATATTAGGCTAAAATGATAAAAATTGACGGATTTTGAAATTACGTTTTAGCCCGCGACACTACAGGTACATGTCTTGGGCACACAGCCTTCTTTGCGTGCTTTTTTGACCATAACATGTAGAGGTATTTTCACGCGCAAAATGAATTTTAAAAGCCGTCAATTAAAAACGTTTTTCTCGGCGCCTCGAGCTCATGTTTTTTATCACGCGTGATTCGCACGCGGCCTTCGAAACAAAGCCGAAGCCCGAGGGGCTGATCACTCCACGTAATCGGTGTACAGAGCCGTACCTTTGACTGTACTAATGGGATTAAGCGTAGTCTTTGAAGTCCCTGCCTTTGGCAATGCTAATCTAAGCGTAATCCGGTGTACAGACTTTCCTCTAACAGTGGTTAGCCCCTCGCCAAAGCCCCTCGCGACTCCAGAACGTGCTCTCCGAGACTCTGATATTAGCAGAGATCCTGGCAGTTATAGAGATGCGAAACTCCGCCGAAAACCTGACAAAAAATGCAAGCATCAGCGCCGCCCTTCGGTCGGAAGGAAGCGCCCGTTTCAAGCCGAGAGACGCAAAAATTGTAAACAACGGTAACAATCCTAGGATCTCTGCGATTACTCCCCACGTACAGGCGTCACTGCGATCGGTAAAAATTTTAAAAAACTGGTTTGCTTAGGGTATAGGGAGTTTCGCATCTCTATAACTGCCAGGATCTCTGGTTCTATCTACATTCGCGGAAAAAAATCAGTCCGTGGCTGGTAACCCTGACTATGCTTCTGAATCTGCTCGTCATTAGTCTCTTCAACTAAATTTACGAATGTATAACTTGCTAAAATATCTGCTTTTGATAAATAACCAGCGGTTAACGAAGAACGTTCAATAAAGTTCTTGTTCATCTTTATACCTAATATAAAGTATTTGGGTACGATTTTTATGTTTTTTTATAATGAATTGTAACCGTGAATGTGTTGTCATGGAGTAAAGGCCTAACATAACGTTTTGTAAACCAGCTATGGATTAACTAACTAACCCAGCTGCGATATGAAATTATGTTGAATAAAGTAAATAGTAACTTGCCGTAATTAAACCAAGGTCACACGACTGCCGAAACCGATTCGATAGTACATTTTAAACTAGTTGCTAAAAAATTAATGCTAGTTCACTGAAGAGTTCACACGAGCCTTATATAACAACTAGTAAATTTAATTTAAAAAAATCGTTTTTTTCCTATAAATTAACGGTTATTTCTACCTAGTCTCGCTTATTTATTCATAATTGTTTGAACGTTGGTGGTTTTTAATGTTTTAATTCATTGGGATTGAACATAGTTTGCTACAGCGGGATACATGACGACGTAATATTAAGCATGGGCTGTAGTCCAATGGAGTTTGTACCATTTCTGGAGTATCGTTTAATCACTTTTTCTTCTTCGTGTGTTCACGAAGAATAATTTTTACACCGGTAAAGTTTGCTTTCATTTCGAGGGACATCGAAAAGAGTACGTTTCTGATAGAATTTCAACACATTTTACTAAGCCAGAGGACACGACGAAAGGAAAATGTGTTTTGAACGGAACTAAAACATAGGCGCGAGGTGACAAGAGTAAATGTAGACCGAGTGGCTAACGAAATTGGGATGCTTTTTTTAAGTTAATATTACACGATTTATGCGCTCTTTTTTTCTCATCTTCGGTATAGTTTTCTCCAACTTTGTGTCTTCTAAGCGTTTTTATATGAAGGGGGCGCTGCACAACATTAGGGAACTAGGCAGCCTTTGACTTTACGAATAGCTAGGAGCAACAAACACAAGGAGAACGCCACCCGTCAAAAGTTATGCATTTTATTGTGTACATTTTTCATTGGTTAGACGCTTTAGCGCCTGCTCCCGTCGGAAGGGGAAAAGTTAAAATTGTCTTCCCCATTTCCGTAAAACGTTCAGCTCATCCAATGAAATTTGTACACAACACTGCCTTAGCGTGTTTAAAGGCTAGCTGAGTTCTCCTTGTGTTTGTTGCTCCTAGACAAATAGGCACTACCATATAACATATCTCCTTCTCTTTTGTGATCACGTGCTGCCATTTCGTTCTACGGTGTAAAGTTAGAAGCGGCTGCATTTTTTTAATTATTGCTCAGAGCTCGTTCCAAAACGCACGAGCTATTTTTATTCTAAAATATTATTTAAAGCGGCTGCGCGTGATCACTGAATTTTGAAAAGATAGACATTTTTAAGCAAAAATTGTTAAATGGTTTTGCATTTTTATATATTTTAAAATATTGAATGATAATTGTAATGTTATCAACTTTTCCACATATAAGTAACGGAAGAACAATATGTAAAAGGATTTTTGGATATTAATAATTATCTACCTAATTTTAAGGTGCTGTACGAGCCAACATCGGATTTCAAAAGGCGCAAGAGTCCGAAATCGAAGGTGTAATAAAGGGATGGCTGCAACAGGCACCCGCCAGACTTGCTAAAAAGGGGGCCAAACAAGATAAAATAAATGAATAGTTTTTTCTCTTTAACTTGTTCCAAAAAAAATGAAAATGAAAATTAAATTGGTTAACAAGTATGAAAGTTGTCTGTTATCATTTATCAGATGTTTTTGGAAACGTGTAAAGGTTAGGTTTGACAACGTACAACAGGCATATCGACACACGTTAAAAGGGCGGGGTTTTCAACGTGTAAAGGACGTTAAAGGAAACGTGTACAGGGCTAGTTTGACAACGAAACACAAGCGTACTCAGTACTGACACACGTGTAAGGAGCGGGATTTCTAAAGTGTAAATGGTAAGTTTGAGAACGTGCAATAGGCATATCGATACACGTTTTAAGGGCGGGGTTTCCAACGTGGAAAGAACGTTAAAGGAAACGTGTACAGGGCTAGGTTGACAACGAAACACAAGCGTACTGACACACGTGTAAAGAGCCGGATTGCCAACGTGTTAAAGGTCAGTTTGACAACGTACAACAAGCCTTTTAACGCCCATGTACGGAGCGGTATTGCCAACGTGTAAAGAGTCAGTTTGATAACGTACACCAGGCATATCGAAACACGTCAAAGTGGCGGGATATCCAACGTATGAAGGACGTTAAAAGAAACGTGTGCAGGGCTATTTTGAGAACGTAAACCTATCCCATTGACACACGTGTAGCGAGCGGGATTGCGTACGTGAAATGCGTCCGTTTAACAACATACAGCAGATATATCCACACACGTCAAAGGATAGGCATTTCCAACGTGTAGAAGGCTTTAAAGGAAAGGTACTATACAGGTGTTTCTACACTTTAATGATGCTTTATAGAAAACGTGGTCGACCTGAGTTTCATCACGTGACAAAACCATACTGCAACGTGTCTGCACACGTAAAGCATGGTGACATGGTCGACGTTCTGGTCACGTTTGCTTGTTCCGTTATATTTACTTCTGATATACACGTATTCGACACGTTATTTTGCTACCGGGGACATAACCTAGATTTGCAAATACGTTCCTTAATTTTAATTCTAAGTAAGGTTTTTTGGGCAGCGTATACGGACCCCCGCAATTTCCAACATTGTAAATCCGCGTGTTTATAGAGGTCTACGCGCCCGTTTCCCCTCGGTTTCCCTCTAGCGTTTTTCAAGGCCGTTCAGAGTATGACCAGAAGTAACAATTTAGTATGACACAGATCGACCTAGTCTTCGGCGTATGACTAGAAGTAATAAGTGTGACACTCAACGTAACAAATAAGTGTGATCAGAAGTAACAAATAAGTATGAAACTGATTGAACTAGTCTTTGTCGTATAACCAGAAAAAATAAGTGTGACACTCAACGGCTGACTAGTGGTAACAAATAAGTGTGATCAGAAGTAAAAAAATAAGAGTGACACTGATCGTAGGAATCGTAGATGCTTTCAAAGTATGACTAGAAGTAACAAATAAATGTAAATACAATTATGTGTGACCGTGGATATATATTGGTTGTGATACCGGCGTTGCAGGTTGCTGAGAATAGCTCAAACAAACTTAACACATTAGAAGGATTGTGTGTATTCTGACCGTCGTACGTCTTGTTCTAAGACATCGGGAATTAATCGGAAAGTGTTTGAACGTAGCCCACGTAAATTTTTTTTGGGAATTTTTAATAATACTGATTTAAATATTTTTATTAATGTTTTACGGGAATATCTGTGAAAGAAGCCAAATTTATTCTCACTCGTTTCAGATATCACCTTAGGAGTTAAATAACTTTTAGAGACAACAAGACGTACGACGGTCAGAATACACACAATCCTTCTAATGTGTTAAGTTTGTTTGAGCTATTCACAGCAACCTGCAACGCCGGTATCACAACCAAAATATATCCACGGTCACACATATATACATATTTACACTTATTTGTTACTTCTAGTCATACTTTGAAAGCATCGAAGATTCCTTCGATCAGCGTCACTCTTATTTTTTACTTCTGATCACACCTATTTGTTACTCGCAGCAAGAGGAGCCGGGTTCGATCCCAGCTTGTAGCACTGGGTGAAAACTCGGAACAACTCCTTCTGCGTTGAGTTTGCAAGTTCTCTCCCCACTAGTTTAAGGGGTTTTCCCCCGAGTTCTTCGGTTTCCCCTTCCATAAAAACTTGTCTAGGTTAACGGAAATAGTTAGTGTAGGGAGCTGTTGGCTCGATCTCGTGAAATGCAGGGCTTGCCACCACCCTCCTACGCATTGTAACCCGGCCACCTGGATTAAGGGCTTCAAAAGTCGCATGATGACTTAGGCCTAAGGTGGTGCCTTGGGTATTAGCCTAGCTGACTTTTTACTAGTCAGCCGTTGAGTGTCACACTTATTTCTTCTGGTTAATAATAATAATAATAATAATAATAATAATAATAAAATAATAAGTTTCATACTTATTTGTTACTTCTGATCACACTTATTACTTCTGGTCATACGCCGAAGATTAGGTCGATCAGTGTCATACTTAATTGCTACTTCTGGTCATACGTTGAAAGCGCGGCGCACTCTGAACGGCCTTCAAAAACGCCAGAGGGAAACGGACGCGTAGACCTCTAGAAACACGCGGATTTACAATGTTGGAAATTGCGGGGGTCCGTATACGCTGCCCAAAAAACCTTAAGTAATATAAATAATATAAATAATAAATATAAGTGGCACGCTTATATGTTACTTCAGGTCACACGTTGTAAGCATCGCGTATTACTCCGATAAGTGTCACACTTATTTATTACTTTTGGTCATATTAGAACGGCCTTGGAAAATGCCAGAGAGAAATGTGCGTAAAGTTTCTATAACCACACGTATTTCCAATGTTGGAAGTTGAGGGGGGTAATAATAATAATCAGCTAGGCTAATACCCAAGGCACCACCTTAGGCCTAAGCCATCATGCGACTTTTGAAGCCCTTAATTCAGGTGGCCGGGTTACAATGCGTAGGAGGGTGGTGGCAAGCCCTGCATGCCACGAGATCGAGCCAACAGCTCCCTACACTAACTATTACCGTTAACCTAGACAAGTTTTTATGGAAGGGGAAACCGAAGAACTCGGGGGAAAACCCCTTAAACCAGTGGGGAGAGAACTTGCAAACTCAACGCGGAAGGAGTTGTTCCGAGATTTCACCCAGTGCCTCAAGCTGGGATCGAACCCGGCTCCTCTTGCTGCGAGGCGAAAGTGCTAACCACTCCGCCACCCCACGAAGCCCTTACGCTGTCCAAAAACCTTACTAAGAATTAAAATTAAGCAACGAAATTGCAATTCTATGATATATGGAAACCACAGCTATTCAAAAATATAACTTTCATGAAAATCGGACTTCAATTAAGGAACGTTATGTCGACTTTCAGGCGGAAATATAAAACCACGAACATTGTGGTCCCGTAAATAACCCCGAAAACTATACTTAAATTTAATATTTACTGATATAACCGAAGTTGTAGTTCAAATGAATCCTAACCTATCCAATAATATTTTTTTTAACGTTACCGGACTTAATTTTTAACAAAATATCAACCACACAAAGCCAAACTACCGAAAACGGTAAATTGGGCAAATGCCCAACTTCTTGGGCTTCAATTTGAGAACTTTATGAAAGGCTATCAATGGCGATTCTTGTACATTCGAAAGAGATATCATTGACTCATCTAGCTCTAACCGTTGAAGAGGTATGCGTGACACGGCGGCATCGGCATCGGCATCGGCTACACTGTACGTGAGACTAATACACACAAATCCTTAGGATTGTGTGTAAAAACCACATTATTCAAGTTGGGTCATTTTGTTTCTCAGACGACCACACGCAGTAACGTAAATACATGGTGTTTCAAAAGGCTATTCACAAATTTTAAGGAGTTGAGAAGTATGCCTATTTTTTCCCCATTTTCCTACGATGAGTTAAAAGAGCGCCAGAGAGCTTCAAAGTGTGGTCTACTAGCCCCTGGAAGTAGGCTGCAACGTAGGGAATGTCCGCAGCACATGTTCTAGACTATACATACTCTCGAAATGTAATGTACGCTTTAAAATATTCGCCTATTAATGATTATCCCGGTGGCTAGCTTGTTTTGGTCAAAGTTTTTTTTTAAATTTCGCGCTTTAGACTCAATTAGAGCAATCACATCGATAGATTTTCGTATGATAGATGGCGTTAGAGTTTCCACGAGGCGGTGATTTTTCGGTCGTTGCTTCTTCCCGATTCTGCGCAGTTAAGCGAAATAAGGACATAGAATATTCGTTGCCCAGCGCTCTTTCTCTCGCCATAAAAATTGTCGTTTTCGGACTTTGGCAAATTTTAGGAAAGCGGGGTCTTTATTATGAATAGTTTCAACGGTAATTCATTCGGAGATAATGAGGTAAAGTAATTTAAACTTTCACTTTTAGAATAGAACATTTTCCCCGCTTTTGGAAAGGCTTAGTCCTTTTTCTTCGAATTTGGCCTTTTTTACGGAGAAAAACGTGATAAACGAGTCGTCGTGGACTTAGTTTTTGAAACCGGCAATGGCGTCAAAATTTTCTAAGTCCCTTTCCCGAAATGAGATTGACTCGCGGCGAGATAGGTCTCCGCTCGGCTATGTCCTCGCTCAGAGCGGGGAGATAGATTTTCGCGTTGCAACAACGGCTTACGTGGCGTTTTAACTCGTATTTTAGTTATTTTTTCGAAATTTTCGCAGTTGCATAATGCGATTACGGGATGCGACTATGAGGTTATTTAATTTTCTCGTAAAAAATTTGTGTATTTAAAATTTTCGTGATATTTTCTTTCCAAACAAAGGTTTGGTCGGCGTAGAGTCTATGTCCCCGCTTCCTGCCGTACTTAGAAATTTTTTCGTTCTAGAGAACCATTATGGGGGCGCCTGAAAGACTATTCTGGAACTCTTCGCCTATTTTTTTTCGAATAATTTTAGTCGAATCTCGCTGTTTATCGTTTAAATAATAATGAGTTTTTTTTTCTAATATACTAATTATGTATTTTTTTGTAGAGGATGTTTAATGTGGGTTAGAGTATAATCTGTAAAAAATTATTTAGGATGTGTTAACTTAGTTTAAATACTGTAGTATAATTGAATTAAATTAATATAGGTAAGACACATGGCAGTTAACGAAGGAATGACTTCACCCTTACAGGGTAAATAAGCTTTATTTTATATATTTTTGTGGGACTAAGCTATGCCCCAGTCCTTAAGTTATTACAGGGTACTTATTTTACATCTTATTCCCACAAACTCCTATTTTTATGTAACAAAAAAGTTTTTTACAAATTATAAGTGCTAATTTCATTAAGGTACAGGCACCCCTAATCAAAATGGTTTAAAGACACCATCGAGCCATAAACCCATGCACGAGATGAATCACCATAACGAGCCAAAGATGGATGGCGTCAAAGACCCTCACAAAATCTCATCCAAGCACTCTTCCAAAGAGCATCACAGCCATAAAAGCCACGGACAGCCCAAAGAAAATTCCAGCAGCTCTCACAAATCTTCCAAACATAGCTCATCTTCCGGAGAACATAAATCCAAAGAACACAAATCTAGCAAGGAAAAGTCTCATTCTTCGTCGAGTGGTACCAAAGACGGCAATAAGAGTTCCTCCAAATCAAGTCATAGTGGTTCTCATTCAAAGCACAGCAGTAATGGCAAAACTGACAGCGGCAAAAGTTTGGGTGACCATAAGGTCAAACTCTCCTCCAAAAGCGAGGATGGAAAATCCAAACATAAGGACGGCTCTAAATCTCATCATAAAGAACATAAGGAACACAAAGATAAACTTAAAACTGAAGTGGATCCCGCAAATGGGTTGAAAATTGTCATTAAACAAAAGTCAGGTGGTGGCGATCACCAGTCCAGCAAGCACAGCGGTGAAAAGCATAAAGATAAAAGCAGTCACTCATCATCTTCCAGTAAAGTTAAAACTGAGTCTTCGTCTAGTGGCGATAAAAATCACCTAGTTCGTAAAGAATCTCCCCAAAAAATGGGCAGTCCACCTCCCACCAAGGCCCAAGTTAAACAGGAGGCTATTTCGCCCATAAAGACTTCACCCGTTAAACCTAAGAATGAAGTTCTAAGTGACGATGACTTGCCTTTGGTAAGCTTTATTGTAAATTTTATCTCATTAAATTATATTTACTTAATTTATTTCAACATTAATTTAGAATGTCCGCAAGCCTTTACAGAAAAAAGTTAAGAAAGAAGAACCAACTGACGAATCGGACGAAGAATCGTTGGCTAGCCGGTAGGCGATCAATTTTCTGATAACATAATATAAAATTGTTTTATTAAGTGTTTCTCCTTCAGGATGGAGAAGAAGAAAAAATTAAGTTCTAAGAAAAGAAAGTCCACGGATGATGAAGACGAAGATTACTCTCTATCGAAACCATCTACAAAGAAAATGAAGAAAGAAGTGGAAATTCAGAAGCTTAAGAAAAAGGCCCCTTCAATTCCACCATCAAGTCAGTCTGGTTCACCCACTAAAAAGAAGAAGAAGCAAGAAGAGGAGCAAGACGTTTGGAAGTGGTGGGAAGATGAGAAGTTAGATGAAGGTGTTAAATGGAGAACACTTCAGCACAGTGGTCCCGTTTTTGCCCCTCCTTATGAACCAGTACCCAAATCGGTGAAATTTTACTATGATGGTACACTTTTTTCATATATCTTAACAATGTTTAATATAAATTTGCTAAGATTATGTTCTTAAAATTTAAGGAAAACATATGGAACTTTCACCAGATACTGAAGAAGTAGCTGGATTCTACGCACGCATGCTTGAACACGATTATGTGACTAAAGACGTTTTCAACAAGAACTTCTTTAAAGATTGGAAAAAGGTAATTATTTTAATTTCCCCAATCTTCTTTAAAATTTTTTAATATACGTTCCTTTTAAGGTGATGACACCGAGTGAAAAGCTTCACATTACTGATTTGAAGAAATGTAACTTCAAAAATTTGTTGGATTATTTTAAAATGAAATCGGAGGAAAGAAAAGCCATGACCAAAGACCAGAAACTCGTAAGATTTTAAGCCTTGGCTCAAAGAATGGATGGAAAATTCCATACATTTTGAATAATTGTTTTTATAGGCAATAAGGTTAGAGAACGAGAAGCTTGTTGAACAGTTTGGCTTTTGCATCATTGATGGTCATAAGCAGAAAGTGGGGAACTTCAAAATTGAACCCCCGGGACTTTTCAGAGGCCGAGGTGAGCACCCAAAAATGGGCATGTTGAAAAAAAGGACTATGCCGGAAGACGTCATTATCAATATTGGAAAGTACGATTCAAAAGATTTAAAAATATAATGGTCTCTGGGGAAATTTACCTTATTTTGTATTCGTAGGGAAGCGCCGAAGCCAAAAGCCCCGGAAGGTCATCGATGGAAGCAAGTTCGCCACGATAACACTGTTACCTGGCTGGCTTGTTGGACGGAAAATATTCTAGGACAGAACAAATACATTATGCTTAATCCAAGTTCAAAGTTGAAAGTACGCCTTAATCTTTTCACTTAAATGGTTTTTATTCATTCCTTTATTATATTTTAGGGCGAAAAAGACTTTAAAAAGTATGAGATGGCTCGTAAGCTAAAAGGGCATGTTGAATCCATTCGTAAAGAATATCAAATGGATTGGAAATCCAAAGAAATGAAAACTAGACAAAGAGCTGTGGCACTTTACTTCATAGACAAGGTACATTTTAACATTGTTTTTCACCTCTTTCGTACTTAAGTTCTTTTTGGAGTAACGGATTTATTTTCTGGTTTGTAGCTCGCTCTGAGAGCTGGTAATGAAAAGGATGAAGGTGAAACTGCTGACACAGTCGGCTGTTGTTCCCTACGTGTGGAGCACATAACTTTGGATGATAAAAAGGATGGCAAGGAATCTGTCGTTAGTTTTGATTTTCTTGGTAAAGACAGTATAAGATACGTGAATAGCGTACCAGTGGAAAAGAGAGTTTACAAAAACTTAAAACTCTTCATGGAAAACAAACAACCCAGTGACGAACTTTTTGACAGACTAAATGTACATAATAATTAGGTTTTTGTACTCTTAAATCGATTATATATTAATATTAATATTATTTTCAGACTGCTATCCTGAATAAGTACCTAAACGATCTCATGGAAGGATTAACCGCTAAGGTTTTCCGTACGTTTAATGCCTCCAAAACACTACAGGAGCAATTGGACTTACTAACAGAGGGTATTACTCTTGTTTTAAACTTTAATTTCTTCATTAGGCATCGAATCTCTTACTAAATATTTTTTTCTTAATTTCAGGGGATATGTCCATGCCGGAGAAATTGCTCGCTTATAACAGAGCGAATAGAGCTGTGGCTATTTTATGTAACCATCAACGGGCAGTTCCTAAGACTTTCGATAAACAAATGGAAAACCTTCAGAAAAAGGTTATTATAATGAAATAATTAAGGTTAACTGAGAATTTGAAGGTAACCTACTTTTAATTTCTTGATTTGTGGAAGAAAAACCATGCCCCTTAAGTCTTTTCCCACATTGGAGGCTGTAGTTAGCTCGCGTGGCATGATGGGCTTGCCAACAGCCTCCTACACATTGTAACCTGGCCACCTAAATTAATGGCTTTAAAAGTCGCTTGGTGACAGAGGCCTTGGGTATTTTCCTAGCTGATAATTATTATTATATTCTCAGTTAACAAAAATTTATTGTCATAATTTTTATGCTTCCAAATAAAGGGTGAGGGCAGTGGGTATTTAAATTTCAAATTTCCCGCATTTATATCATCTGGAAAAAGTTAAGATCGTATGCAAACGTCATTTAGTTTTCCAAAATGACGAAAGCGCGCCATCTGCAATTAGTTTTTCAAACTTACGAAAGCGCCATCTGCAATTAGTTTTTCAAACTTACGAAAGCGCCATCTGTAATTAGTTTTTCAAACTTACGAAAGCCCCATCATGTGTAATTTTTTTGAAATAGATTGAAGAAAAAGAGGAACAAATCCAGGAGGTCAAGAATGACTTGAAGAAATTAAAGAAAGACAATTCTTCTAATGGCAGAGTGTAAGTTTGCTGACACTAATGAATCTCTGTACAATTGTTAATTTTGTATATGTTACCTCTATGCAGTATGGCCGAAAAGAAAAAGAAAAGGTTGAAACAGCTCGAAGAACAAATGAAGAAATTGGAGGTACAGCAAACAGATAAGGAAGAAAATAAACAAATTGCGCTAGGAACTTCCAAACTAAATTATCTAGATCCAAGAATCTCCGTTGCTTGGTAAAGTATTATTTTTATTTCAATAACTAAACAGGCTTTTTGGAAGAATGTTAAAATTGGGATTTCTTTACTTTTTTTTAAGGTGTAAAAAATGGGATGTTCCTATTGAAAAAATATACAATCGTACACAACGTGATAAGTTCCGGTGGGCTATAGAAATGGCTGGGCCAGATTACAAATTTTAGGGAATAAAAGAAACGTAAAGAATTATATTTAAATATCAATTATGCGACAATAAAACTTTTATATATTCACGTGTAAACTGGAGACTTGGTACTCTTTTAAAAAAAAATGGGAGGAAGTGAAAGTTTACGGTTAAAGTGCGTTGCGTAAAAATGAACTTATTTCAATGGTTTTTTAATGATTGTGCGACGAAATACGCGGGAGACAAAAAAAGATGTGATGTTTGTTGTTTTTCACCTCACCATAATTCTTGGCTAAGACACTTTTATTTTCAACTTAGGATTAAATTTCAAACATTTCATTCCATCAAATTTTGTAATGAACCATTTCGATGTTTTCCCCCTCTTTAAAATATGGTAACATTGCGTAGCAAAATCTGAAAAAGTAGCTTTCGAGTTTTCAAGAATTTTATACGTTTGTACAAAAATAACTGGTTTAGTTCCCAATTTATTTATATCACTTTTTAAGCTTTATTTTTTTTTAAATATGATAAAGCAAAGAAATGTTCTTTATTATAAGAAAATAATAATTCTAAAAACGTTCTTATAACTTCTAAAAATTAGAGAAATTGAATTTTTGAAAGTGAACTCTAATGGGTTATTTTTATTTAAGAAACACTATGAAAGAAACATTTGTAGACAATATAATGTATTGTGAATATTTCTTAAGTTGAGTATTTTAAATTAAATATGATCTATTTAGGTTAGGGAAAATATTTGGATAGTTAAAACTTGAAACTAGGGGATTTAAGTAATTTTATATGTAAATATCTTTTATACATTTTGTTTCGCGTAAATTTAAATTGCATTTGGTATGTAACGGAAAGGTTTAATTTTTGGCTTATTTGGTCAATCTTTTTAAACTTTCATTTTTCAGAGGATTTTGTTATCCCCAAAATAGATATGCGTATTTTACCAAACAGCATTAATTTTTTTCTAAGAATGAATTTTGAAGCAATGAATTATAAATTATGTTGTCATTGCCAAAAGAAACAGTAAAATAATACTCTAGCTATAACAAAGTGTTTTTTATTTATTGCAAAATAGCGTTTTAAATTACTTAAGTACAGGGTGTTTTTTCAAAGGCTATTTTTCACCACTAAGTCATTACCGCGATTTTGCCCTTATTTGTTTTTTTTTTATGATGATGTTGTGGTATTGCAATATTAATTAAAATCTGAGAAAGTGGTCTAAACATTCATAAAGCTTAAACGGAAATCATTCGAAAATCTTGTACAAAATGTTTTTATTTTATAACAAAACAATATACAGGAAAGGACAGATGAAAAAATTATTTTACAAGACGAGGATTATTTAATGGCCGTGATGTCCGTGTTTGTCCTCGGGTAGATGGGCGTAAAATCTATTAAAATTTGAAAATTTAAGGTGAAACTCTGGTACTTATGGATTTGTATTTACCCCCATGGTGCAAAAGAATGATGGTGATGCCCGTGTCCTCCTTCGTGTCCGTGAGATGGACCTCGATAGACCTTGACATAAGAAGTTTATAGTGACTTTTCCCCAAAATTTGACCCACTCTACCCATACTGTACCTTGACACTTAGTCCATCGCCGTGACCACCAGCCGATACGACGTTAGCTGTTCCCGATAACATAGCAAAGACGAAGAAAACTACCTGAAACAGAGGCAATAATTTAAAGAAAATACGTACGAAGACATTGCAAGTTAGTTACCGCAATTTTGGTATTCATTTTGTACTTAAAATGTGACTACTAACTTCCAAGAACGATCTCGTGTTTATATAGTTCCGTGAGATTGAAAAAATCTCCTGCTCTAAATAGTCGTGAAATTAGGGAAGACACTTTTTCTTTAATGTTAACAATATTATTTTGAATTTAATACAACCTAAAAAGTGACACATCTTCGTAGCTAATGGTATCTTCAACGGGTACCGACTAATACGGGTCAATTTTTATCGCTACTTGGGACCATGGTACTACTGTTGGCCTAATGATTTTGTAGAATGAAAAAACATAGAAGATGCACGCTCTAGATAAGTTTTGTGGTAGTTTTTACAATATATTTGACTCGTCTTTTGGTCTTCGGTAAAAGTTACTGGTCATGTTCGTCCACCCGTGATCTCAAACTTTTTCTTTCGTAAGCGAGGCGGAACTAATTGTATGTAGAAATTTATTAGGCTATCTCTAGCTGGGATATAGGTTTCAATAGGACTATTTGGCGATTATAATTAGCGCCTCGAATGGAATAATAAAAATTAATGTGTCAAGGAACTCTTTATGTGACGCCAAGGTGGCGAACTTGTCAAACGATAGGTCCCATCATTTTTAGTTGTTTTTCTTTCATTTTTTTCAATTAATTCCGTACATATATATATTATTTAAGTCCCATGCACCAAGTCATAAAATGTATCTGTCTCAACCAAAACGCGTGATCCAATCGTTCCAATGAACCAATTATGGTCCCTGACCACTATGTTCTGGTAAACATTAAGTTCGCGCCATTATTTTTCCAGTCCATTTAACGTTCTCAACGGTTTTCACATGAAAATTATTTTATTCGTAATATAAATTATACAAAACACAATAAAGCTGAATGTTTGAAATCTTTTGGAAGAACAATAATCTTATTAATAGCAATGGAATGTCTTTAATTAATAAAACGCGGTTTTTCAGGGACGCCAAAATATTTTTTGGGAGTGCCCCGTTGGTCTTAAATGCGCCACTGACGGGCGTTAAGGGGACTAACATTCAGCCATTTTGTCGAAGCTTCGGAGTTCGATCCTTCGTTACGTGGTACCACTCGACCGTACATTTCTTTGTCGTTTCGCCCCCGTATGTATTTTTATCCCAGTGTTAATTTAATACCTAATTAATATACTCAGAACCTAAATTCCACGGAATGATCTAACATAAGTGTAAGAATAATTTTTCACATTATTTATTTTCACGGCCTCGGCATTTCTGTTGGAAAAGTGGCTAGGTTGTCTTTGATTTTGTATGTGGGGATTTGTTCCGTGGTTAAGCCTACCTCCAGGCTTAGGGGAGAGAAGGAGCCGGCTTCGTTAGGATCGTACGAAGCCTTGGCCCCCATTATAGATGTACTTGTTTAAACTATTAATCCTCCCGAGGTTAGCTCACGAACTTGAAATTGATGTAAACGCCCTCAGCCTTGTACCCGAAAAGTATTACAAACGTCAGAGGTTATACTATTGTTTTGTAGTCTAGCGAGAAAAGTTTCACTCAATAGCCATGCTTTCTATTTAGGCCCTTGAACAAAGTCATTTTGATAGAAGTACTGCTGCTTCATTTATATTCAAAGCAGATGTCAAATTTACCCTTTTAATGAGTAAACTAATGTTATATTTGTTTCTATTTGTAAATAATCCAGACATATATGTGAGTTGGGCTTTTATCTTGGATTTTTTAATATTTTAGAATGTGTATGTGCCTAATTGACAATGTTGCTCCATTTTTAGCACACTTATGACATAAGCTTGTACCCTAATGATTCTTAGTGACTAGGCTAAATCATCATTGTATTTTGCAGCTTTGAACCGTAGCATTGTTGCTGCCCCGTCTAGGAGCAGCCTGGCTAGCTTACGTTAGCTTCCTCTCCTCTTCGTTTTGTTTTGCCCATCACAGCCGCCTAAATATGGCATCCCTACCTAGCAGAGCGCGTGTATACGCCGATGTTAACTCACATAGACCCAGAGATTACTGGGACTACGAAGCTCACGTAGTTGAATGGGGGTGAGTTCTGCAATTCTCCTATTTTGGTTCCAACATAATATCTAATGAGAGATCCTTCTTATTGCGTGGCAGTAATCAAGATGACTACCAGCTGGTTAGAAAATTAGGGCGAGGAAAATACAGTGAAGTCTTTGAAGCTATTAACATAATCAACAATGAAAAATGTGTTGTAAAGATTTTAAAGGTACTTATTTTAGGTCCTTAACCTAGATTTTTTTTAACATGATTGTTTTCCATCCCTAGCCTGTTAAGAAAAAGAAAATCAAACGTGAAATAAAGATCTTGGAAAACCTACGAGGAGGTCCCAATATCATCACGCTGCAGGCAGTCGTGAAAGACCCAGTGGTAAGAAAAATCATCATTATTAACTTAAAATTCTTTCACCGGTTCACTATAATAAAATCACCACTAATTTTTAACAGTCACGAACTCCAGCCTTAATATTTGAGCACGTGAACAATACAGACTTTAAAGTAAGCCCCGCTTATTTTGAGATTTCTCAAATTAAAATTTTTGAGCTTAAAAACCTTGTTTTTTCTTCTGCAGCAATTGTACCAGACTCTGACAGACTATGATATAAGATTCTACCTTTACGAATTACTCAAAGTAATTTTATTATTGCATTTAATTTAAGTGAAAAATAGACTAATATTGTGACATTACAGGCTCTAGACTACAGTCATAGTATGGGTATCATGCATCGAGACGTTAAACCTCACAATGTCATGATTGACCATGAAATTAAGAAACTTCGTTTAATCGATTGGGGTTTAGCCGAATTTTACCACCCCGGGCAAGAATACAATGTACGGGTGGCTTCCCGATATTTTAAGGGTCCAGAATTGCTTGTCGATTACCAGGTATCTAACCGCCTTCTTCTACCCTATTTTCGCAAACTAAATGTTTTAAACTTATTTTAAAAACAGATGTATGATTATTCGTTGGACATGTGG
Organism: Leiobunum rupestre; assembly: GCF_980474605.1. Classification (NCBI taxonomy): domain Eukaryota; kingdom Metazoa; phylum Arthropoda; class Arachnida; order Opiliones; family Sclerosomatidae; genus Leiobunum; species Leiobunum rupestre. The sequence continues at coordinate 43,270,329 of NC_143392.1, forward strand.
AGTCTTGGTTGCATGTTAGCTAGTATGATTTTCAGGAAGGAGCCTTTTTTCCATGGGCACGATAATTATGATCAGGTATTCCATTGTTTTGAGCCATTTCCGAGCCAATTTGCGTTTTATTTAATACGGAATAATTCGTCGCCCTCTAGCTCGTAAGAATTGCCAAAGTATTGGGTACGGAAGAACTTTTTGAATACCTCGAAAAATACCAGGTCCAATTAGATCCAAGATTCAATGACATTCTTGGAAGGCAAGATCCATTATTTTAACCCAATTGGATCATTTTGTCCCTAATTCACGGAGTTTTTTTTGCGAGTAGGCATTCGAGAAAACGATGGGAAAGGTTTGTCCACAGTGAAAACCAGCACCTTGTTAGTCCTGAAGCCTTGGATTTCTTGGATAAATTATTACGGTACGACCATCAAGAGAGGCTTACAGCCAGAGAAGCTATGGATCACCCCTACTTTTGTACGTATTTCAGTGACAAACCCACTTTTTTATATAATCTTTTGAGTGTTTGTTTTTAAACCGTTTCAGATCCCATAGTGAAAGAGCAACAGGCCCGTTTTGTGGAAGCTCAAAGAATGACTGGCCACAGTAATTCTCCGCCTCCCGTTACAGCCGGGAGTGTTGGTAAGTCTTTAATCTATGTTTTTTAACCTCTATAGGGCTCACGTTTGTAGCAATTTGAATAATTTAAACTTCTTTCTCCCCACAATTGTTGGTAAAGGCTCCACAGTATTGAGCTCAAATAGCATCGCTGGAATGACCATGTCTCCCGTCAACTCGCCCAATGTCATAAACATACCTAACACTACGTCCGCTCAGTCTTAAAAGTTAATAAAATATTAGAATTTAACACCATCAACATGTTTTCAAGCATTAATGAAAAGAGATAAAAAAAAATTGCGAGCCTACAGAAAATAAAATATAAACATCAATGCAACAATTACAAGCGTTTAAAAAAAGAAAAAATGACTTATACAAATATTTACGAACTTCCTTAGACCCTTTTTCGAAGACGGTTTAATAATTGAAGAGAAACAGGAATAAACAACCAACAGCCTAAAACAAAAAACCCCTCACTCCCTAAAATCTTTTAAAAAGTAAAAAAAAGTCCTCAGCAGCTTCTTCCATCTAATATGTTTGAAGAGAAAAGAACATTCAATGTGTGTACAAATTTCGCTACACTGGTGACTACAGAATTTTCCTTCCTCCCCCCCAAATTCTTATAAAAAGAACTGGGGAAAAAGTCCTGTTTCTTGTTCTATTTCTAGGAAAACAAGTGTTGTGTGTAATTGTGATTTGATTAAAAAATCACGCGATTGGTCATTATTTAATGAGAAAAAAACCTGGGAAATAATGTTATGTTTAACTTCTCTTGAATTCCGTTTAGAAAACATTTTTAAACTACTTTTGTATATTTTTTGCCTTGGTGAAGAGAAAAAAAATAACCCCTTCAATTTTATTAATCTTCACTGAAAACATTGGCTTTAAAAAGAAACTGATACGCATTTTCCCCCCTTTTTTAATTAATTGCAAAACCTTTAATAACTGGGTTCTCTCCTTTTTTTTTGCCTTTTTTGTTCCAAAAGCGGTTTTAAATATAAAAAAACCCGATCTCCCATTTTCTCAGCTTTTGGGCAGCATTCGCTGTGTAATTCGCGAGCGACAATAAAAAGATAAAAATCAATATTCCTAATGTACTAGGTTAATATTTTTAATTGGCTACAATGTATATTCGTTGTTTTACGTAGTAGCTTACACTCAGTTGGTACCGAAAAAATAAAGCGATAACGATTATTAATGATATTAAATGTCATCAGAGTCATGTAGGCTAATTTTAAAACCCTACCCAAATTCTAATTAGGTATAGGAGCTATTGTAGAAATCAGTTTTAAAGCAAGTGTGGGTTTCATCGAAGATACTATTATTAAATGGCCTTGGAAACAAGTTGCTCAAGCTACAGTCCCTACTTAAATCGAGTTTCCAATTTTCATTGATCGAAAATCGTCATCATAGAGATTGAAAAGAAATAGAGGCACTATTGTATCTGGCGAAGTTGACCGCGAGTGCCGACCCCTTTTCGCCTAATGTTGGAAGCCATGAGATGGGCAGATTACGTGGCGCCATCGACGCGCGGTGAAATTAATTACATTATGCCTTTTTGAAAATTCTCTGTCATTTGATGTAAATAAAGAAAGGATAGATGGCGTTGCAAATTCTGCCCATCTCCGCTTCATGCATGCGTGGGGGAGGGATGAATTTTCCCGGTCAAAAACAGGGGTGCCTTAACGCGGTAATCTTCCCTCTATTTCTTTATAGTCTAGTCACTTCAGTGTGTGGGATAATTCCCACATTATTGGATTTTTGGCGATTTATTGGGCTTTGTGGGGTAAAGGGATTTTTAAGTGAAAATCATTGATTTTGTGGGATTTTTGACCTTAAAAATTTTGCTTTAAATTATTTGAGAAAAAGCACTATTTCCGAAAAAAATATAAATTTTAACTATTTGTGTATCGCCTTAAGATTTTTGTATTTTATAATATTTGTTTTAATATAATTTTTTATTCAGGCGCTAGCCTACGTAAGTAGAAAATATTTGATATGTTTTCCGCTGAGATTTGGGAGGGGGCGTGGCTAAAAACGTTTTGGGGGTTTGGCTGAAAATTTGGTAACCGGACTGTGGGATTTTCACTCTTCAAACAATGGCAACACTGAGTCACTTCTGAAAAATGCATAGGTGACGCCACAGCAACGTTGCCAAGTCCTAAAACTTAAAGTACCGAAGCACAAAAATTATCGAATTTTCTCGAACTACACAACTACGGCCAACTTTGATTACTCGCTATAGCGTGGTAGGACTTTATCATAGTCGGCTGTGTTTCACATATTTAATTTGCCGCAACTTCCAAGTTTCACTGCCACGCTTGATTAGTCGGCTGTTTAGACGAGTCTAAGGTACAAACCAAACACTCCAAGGAATATATTATTGGCCATTCTTAGCCTACTAAGAGGAATATAACAGATTACAAGTTAACAGAAAGGAACTTTCTAATATTTCTTTAATTATCGCGGAAATATAGTAAAATTGTCGCCAAAAGCGTACTATAGTATGGAGAAAATCTAAAGGTAATATTATCGAAATGTACTATAATTATAGAACGCTGGCAACGCTGCGCTATTACGCTTGTTAACTACTCTGTTCCATGAAAAAGTTTTAAATAAACACTAATTCCTACTACTTTTAAATTTAAAGATTTAACTTACAGTAAGCCAAATTGTAAGAAGTAATTTTTATTCTTCTAATAACCGTAAGCATTTATCATATGGTATAATTTATGTAACTAGTATAATTTACAAAGGTTTTTTGGCGCGTTTGTTATTTTGTACATTCGGTATTTTAGTATGCATCGCGACCAGTAGATGGCAGACAAGTTCCTTTTCTCTTAACTGGAAGCCATTTTATGGACTATCGGCCCTCAAGGTTTTCAAAAAACCGTGCATGATCCGCCCTAATCCTAAGAATCCTAACTTTGTTGTAAATAAGTTTAGAATCGTCTGGGCGCAGTTGATTAAAGCAAAAGTCGAGATAGGTGACTTTTAAAAAGTTCGAAATGAGAATCATATCTCGTTTTTAAATTAAACTGACTCATTTCTCTTATTAGATTATTATCGTTATTATTCTAGATTTGAAAGCCAAAACCACGTACCATTTTGGCGGGCGTTTCGATTCTTTTATTAAATTATTTGAAAGCGTAGTGAAGGTATTCTCTTTGGTGGAGGAATGTTTTTTTTTCGGGATTGTAACGTGTGGGACAATTCAGTCCGCTCGTCAACCTGACTAATCAGGGCGAGATATGCGTAACGGCCACGCCAACGGGGGGATACGTGGGGACAGGGGTGGGGACACCCGTGGCGGAAGTATTCCGACCACTCGCTGGGGAATTGGTAGTCGTCCTCACACGGCCATCCACAAACTCTGCCTCCCAGACGCTTGGGATTACAGGAGTACGCCACTACTCCCGGCTTGAGGAATGTTTTGGCACTTATAAAGTGATAAACATTGCGGTTTTCGAAGACACGCCCATCGGCTTCTCTTGAGACCGCGCTCCACTATGACATAGGTCAACGCCAAGAGCTGGGCTCGAGCTCACCTCACTGAATTCATATATGAGCTTACGGATGGTCTCGGGCTCGAGCTCGAAATCTAAATTTCCTCCTCAAAGGAAATCGCCAAGAAGTAATATTTCCGAGAGCCAGGACCCGCACGGTTTGGTTTATTTAGTGCTTGTTGAAATAATGGAAACTTTTCACCTGTAAACACAACATCGTGTTTTTGCCAAGCCTTAATATGTCTAAAAACTCTACCGGGTAAAAGGGAACGCCATGGGGAACGCTTGTTGCTGCCCTAAAGGTGAAAAATTTCTATTATTTTAACAAGCACTATATAAACAGTGACTTGTAGGTCCTGGCTCTCGGAAATATTACTTCTTGGCTATTTCCTGGGAGGATGATTTATTGAAACGTCTATTGGATTTGGATACAATATCAGGCTTTTTTCCCGATCTAAAATCCTTTTCAAAGTCTGTGACGGAATTTATAGCCAAAGTGAGGTAGTTCTGGGTTTGCAACATTTGTTCAAAAGGTGGCGCTAGTAGTCGAAGGTTACTTTGAGAAGACCCGCTGTTGAGAGGATAGTTGCCTTGGATAATTTATTTGTTTGTTTGTATCATGTTTTGTGGTCACTGCCTTAAGTTAGTGAGATAATGACAATCAAACGAGTTTTAATTGTTTAATAACTTTCGCACCAAGACATTTTATTCGTATTAATAATTTTATTGTAAAATAACATTTATTTATCAAATTAATCGGTATTTATAGCTCAGAAGTCGGAATGGGTTCTATAAAAGTACTCTGTCTCCTTCTTTGATCGGGCAAATCAAAAACGCTTAACATATCCTTTTTCTTCTTCAATTCTTCGACTTGTAATTCTCCCTGTAATCATTTTAATATTCACGGATTATATATTAATTCCTCTCCGTCTAGTCTTATCGTAAGTCTATAAACACTTTCATTAGTGTGTCAGTTAGTTGAAATACTTACTGATAGCAAAAGTGACATAATTACCAAAAGTGTGTCAATCGGACCTATTTCTTAATGAATGTTACAAGCGAAATACAAGTTGGGAGGGGAGAAGGGAAAGTATGCCTTGGGGAGGGAAGGAAGTTAAAACCAACAAATAACGCCTCGTAGTGAGGAACGGAGGAACTAAGTAGCACTGGTCAAATTAAGTGTAATTTTTGATTTTTCGTCGTTCTGTGGAGATGCTATCGCCATCTACCTACGATATAATACCATAGACTAAAAACAGATCCAGAAAGGCGACAATAAATAGTCTTTTATGTGGTCAATCTCGAGTCGAGCCTTTAGCGTACGAAAGTACAGGGATTGTCACACTTTTGCTAATTATGTCGCTTTTGCTGATAGCTAGGAGCAACAAACACAAGGAGAACGCAGGTAGCCTGTAAACACGCTAACGCAGCGTTGTGAACAAATTTCATTGGACGAGCCTTTACGCCGAACGTTTTACAGGCGGGGAGAACACAATTTCCGAATCTTCCCCTTCCAACGGAAGCAGGCGCTAAAGCGCCTAACCAATGAAAAATGTACACAAGAAAATGCACGACTTTTGACGGAGTGTTGCCAATGTGTGGGATAAATCCCACAGGGATTTTTAAGCTTAAATCATTGGTTTGTGGGGTTTTTTACCTTAAAAATGTAACTTTTAAATTTGTTTTTGAAAAACCACTGATTTTCCTATGCTGACAGCCGGCCCCTACGCTAGCCCTAGCCTAACCTAGTACACGCAGTGAGGCATCTCATAAACATAGCTAGGCACATAGAATTACACAAATTAGCAATGTATTAGAAATTGTCAAATATTAACTATTAGCTTTTTATTTCATTTTCTAATAGTTCTTTTTCATTTAAATTTTTTTCCCGCGCTAGTCTACGAAACTAAAAAATATTTAATGAATGCTCGACTCGAGATCGACCACATAAAAGACTATTTATTGTCACCTTTCTGGGTCTTTTTTTAGTCTATGGTATTATATCGTAGGTAAATTACGACTTATTTTGACCAGTGCTACTTAGTTCCTCCGTTCCTCACTACGAGGCGTTATTTGTTGGGTTTAACTTCCTTCCCTACCCAAGGCATACTTTCCCTTCTCAACTTGTATTTCGCTAGTAACCTTTCTGCGTACAAAAATTGTCGTTCTAAAATTTTCTTAAAACGTGTGTGGCCTAAGTTGTAATTCTGTGTTTGCAACATTTTTTAACAAGATGGTTCAGGTTATAAAAGCAGGCTAACCCTCGCTCTTTATTATTATTAAATGTGACCTGACTCCTGAGTGGTCGCTGAGAAATCAAGGGCCCCAAGGGCTCAAACGGGTATCGCGCCTGAGATAATTTATCATACCCCATCCATGGACTTATCGTTAATATTTTTCGCCTCGGTGGTCGCTGAAAATAATTTGACCGTTTCGCGGGGACTTTTACGTAATTTTTTTTATTCGGGGGGGAAAAACCCCCTTTGATCAACAACAAAGGTTCGGCACTGGTATAGTTAGATAGAAGGAATTTATATCAATCGAACGACGTATCAATTATATCATATGTAACATAATTACTAGTAAGTATGCCACTAGCTCTATTTCTTCACTAACGGTTTGTTTCACGGATATTGCGTCATCCGTACCCTACGTAATATTTGACGTCATATTTGATGTAATATTTGACGTCATCGAATCTCAAATGCCGATTATGCCGTCGCGCAATTAGCTCTACTTCTGATAAACCGACGGCCATTATTTTAGTAAACAAACCGGTTTGAACAACCAAGGCTTAGGAGCTAAAATGAACTACAACATAGTGTCAAGTACTGTTAATGCTATTAATATGCAAATTAATAAAGTTTTCAGAGACTCACGTTCTAAAATAAATTTGCATAGTCAAATAAAAAAGTAGGTTTATTGAAAAAAATAGTTGAAATTCAGGTTGAGCTTTTCTGGCGCATCTCTGAGGTTGGAGCATGGATTATACACTAATTAAATTGTTTAATCCATGGTTGAAGTCTTTGCAGATTCTTTTGAGCCTAGGCCTAACTCTTCTAGTCTTGGTAAGGGTTCTTCTTCTTTAATAAAGCTGGTGGAATATCCCACTTCGACGACTTGTTCCATTTTCGGAAAGCGATCACTGTACCGAACCGTATTGGTCATTTTCCCCAACCTTTTCTTTTTCTAAACGACTCAGTATTTAACTTCATCCGCACAAACCGATCGAGTTTATAAATTTCAATAAAGCTACATTGGGCTGCCTAAAATTCCGACGCAAAAAATTCCTTCTCAATTTATAAGTCTTCCATTGGCTTAAATAAATATGTTAGTAGCCAATAGTGTGGCTCCCAAAATTACTAGGATTAATAAAAAGGTTAAAATCTAACGTAGTCCACCTTTTTACTGGTTCGTGGTGAAACAAACCGTTAGTGAAGATTGTTTAATGGAATAAAGGTACAGTGGCATACTTATGAGTAATTATGTTACATATGATTATATTTTTAGCGCCTATAATCTAGAGTCTGCTACAGATAAATTAGGGTTTTTTGAACTTTTTTCTTAAAGGGGCTCCAAAGTTCGGTGGCAAAAAAAAAGAAAATTGAGCATACTTTTCCTTCCCCCAACCCCTCACTCGGCCTTGGCAGAGGCGGGCAGAGTTAACCGTAAATTTCGCACTTTACTGACTTTACACACATTTTGCCACCGAACTTTGGAGCCCCTTTAAATAAACGATGCAAGCAGGGATAGTTGTCTGGGGTACAATATTTGCTCCAGACGTACCCTGGTGGCCAGAATGGTCAACGACCGGAAGTCTCGATTTTACCGATACACGGGGGGAAAATTGCAAAGGGGGTGCAATTGAGATTGTAGAAATTATTATTTTTGTAGGCCAAGGCTTATCTATTGACAACTTGCTTACAGTTTGAAAGCCTATAAACAATTTAACGAAAAATTAGGTGATATACATAAATGGCTTAAAAACAATATGAAAAAGGTCGCTTACGGTACTTATTTATTTCCCACATTTAACCAGGAAGCTCCAGAGCCATGTGTCAGAATTTATAGCCCGGTGTACCGGTAAGATTTGAACCACACCACCGGAGGTCTATTATCAGAATGCCCTACGCCAGCGCCCACAAGCCCGGACAGGTGACAAAACCAGCATGGGTAGTAGAACCCTACTACTGATGGTCGCACCCTTGACGCAAGCCGCTCAACCCAGCAGAAGGTGCAGCAATGGTTCGACCAGCTCGCCACTTCGCACACAGCAGTGGGATTGAGAGCGGATGCTCTAGCAACTCCGGCCGACACCCAACCTAGGAAGGTAGAGAGCCAAACCCTTTGGAAAGAGCTCCTAAAGGGGGACGACGAGCACACAGAAGCCCAAGTAACCCGGCACAGCTGGCACCGGAGATCCCGGTGGACTCCAAAAGGCCGGGAAACAGGGCCGCCGTGCCCGCATATGGAGGCCCGCCGCCCCATAGCAGGCTACCCAATCCGCCGAGGCGGCCAGTTTGCCTGGACCCTCTCCGTTAGCCTGAGCCGAAGCTCAGTTTCCAGCCCAAACCTGACCGAAGTCGGAGGTGGAGATAGGACCATTTGATCGGAGCTAACATCTCCCAGTGCGCCACCGCCCTTATGGGTTACAAGAGCCGGACCCCGACTCCCCGGTAAAGCCACCAGTTATTGCACACTCCGACCCCTTTAGGGCCAAGCTCCAGAGCCACTGAGGTACTGACCACGATTGAATATTTCAATTTCAAATCTATTAAAACAAACCGTTGGAAAAATATTAAACTCACCAAAAGCCGCCGCGAGAGGGCGACGTGTCCAGAAATCTTGTTCCGGATTTGTATCGGTAAAGGGGGTAAAATTGAGGGGACGGCAAAAATTATCAGGCAGCCTCGTTTGAAACAAATCTCTTCAACTCGTAGTATAGTAAAATGTATTAGAGAGAACTATCCCTGTCAGGTTATTTAATTCATGATGCAAGTGTCATTATTTATAAAGTAAAATTTACGAATTGTTAAAAGGGGCCGCAATTCTATATGCTTAGATAAAATTATTAAAGAAAATGATAAAACTTGTTAGACACTAGGCCTAGGCCTTTTTAATTGAAAATATATTTGCAAATTTCACGAAGTTTTATCATTTTCTTTAATAATTTTAAAATTTACGAATTAACGATGATCAAAAACTAACAGCGTCTGCTTTAGCCCCTGCCTATCTAGGTTTCAATGGCGAACCAAAGGGAGCGTTGCGATAGTTTGTCACTTTGGGGAATATTTTACTGAGAGCTGTCAAAGGCTACGTGTGACGCGTTAGCAAGCGGACGCAAAACTACGACGAAGCCCGTAATGCAGTCTGTCTTGTGAATAGCTCTTAGTAAAACTTGTGACATGTGAAGAATAGGAAGTGTCACACTTATGTAACAATATTATACACTTATGATATGATCGAAGGCACGAATCCATGTCTCTACTTGGAATGATTATCGCGGCAGATTTTTGTCTCAATGTGGCTGACGGTTTTTTTTTGACGTCACTACGTTAACTTAACAAACAACAACGTGAGAGGGGAGCGCGCGCAGAGGGTATTTTTCTATCGTAGGCGGGGCCAAAGCCGTCAGAGTGATCTTACCATACGCGATACGGCAAGATAAGCATTCCAAGTAGAGGTATGGATTCCTGTCGATGGTTATACGCTGATGGTCTTAAGCCACGTTCACACTAGAGCCTAAAACCCAGTTTAGGTCGGTTTGTATGCCAGTTTGGACCGCCTACGATAATTCTTAGTTCACACGTGCGAAATCGCTTCACCCCGGTTCGCTTATAGCCAAGGCTTAACGTCATTTCCAATTATGACTAGAATTTTGAAAATACTAAAATGTATCCCAAAACAATTAGTTAATCATGTTTACTATACATACCGTAATATTATTTGACATTGTTTAGAATTTTATCCACATTATTTTTGAAAATACGAGCAATTTTACCTCCCCGCCTTGTCGTTTTGAAAGCGATTCTAAGCGAACCGACTTGGACGAGTTGCTTCCCGAACCAACATGAAGCGATTTCTCACGCTGGTTTTGGAAACTAGTTATCTAAACGAAGCGATTCTAGGGGTAAGTGTGAACGTGGCTTTAGTGAACCGCGAAAGTATTACCTGCGTGTGCCTCCTACGCCAATCTTTGTCAATTTGTCTTAAAGTATTGACGGTGTTTTTCTTATACGGTTTCTTAACTTCCGTCTCGTCCGATAGTTGGGGAGTTACCGCTCTATGCGCATTATCTTGAAATGGTCTGTCCATTAATTCATCGTCGTTTATGAAGGCTGGGTTAATTTTCGATTCGTTCGGGTACTCAATGACGTCATTCTCTCTGTCGTCGTCCGATTGCATACTCATTGTTTCGCTGTCAAAAAAAAATTTAACTCTTTTTTTAATATTTCGAAACCTTTTCCTCCGGAGAAATTTACCTTCCGTAAAGTGAACCTTCATTGTAAATTATTTCTTCCTTTTGATTCCAAACTGGATTCGATCTGAAGAAATTATAATGGTTAGATAAATGGGATCAAGGAGAATGATTCGAAATCCCTGCCTAGCGCGTAGTCAATAGCGTTTACCCACTTTCTGCCGGAGCTCCGAAAAAATTAGCTCCATAGTTACCATGGTAACCAACTATAGATAAGACCACGGCCAAGTTTGATGACGCGCTGTTCAACAACAAACACAGCACCCCACACAAGGAGAACGCAACCCGTTAAAAATCGTGCATTTTCTTGTGAACAGTTTTCATTGGTTAGACGCTTTAGCGCCTGCTGCCGTCGGAAGGGGGAAATTCGGAAATTGTCTTCCCCCCGCCCGTAAAACGTTCAGCGTAAAGGCTCGTCCAACGAAATTTGTACACAACGATGCGTTAGCGTGTTTAGAGGCTAGCTGCGTTCTCCTTGTGTTTGTTACTCCTAGATGGAACCAAATCTGTAAACCCAACGGTTCTCGAGATAGTTTTTGAATGACCTTGAAGACATGGTTCAAGGTCATTCAATTTTACACAAATTTCGGGATTTCGTAGGGATTTTGGCGATTTTATCATTACTTTTTGAGGTGATTTTGGGATTTCAATGTTAATTGACCATAGAGAGAGTTAAAAGATTTTGCGATTTTAGACAAAGTGTACGGGATTTTGGTAAATGTCCGACCCCTCGTATTCATCATTTTTTGTTTTAGTGGACACCCTGTATAGTTGTTGGAATATTGTTCGCGATATTTTTTCACTGTGTGAAAATCCGTATTTACCCTTCTACTGTATGTTGGTTCGTATTCGGTGCTGATTTCACTCCAACTCTGTTCAGTCCAGACTCTTGAGATCCTGGAAAACATTTTCCAATATTATTTGAACGCAGCTCATTAAAAAAAATGCTCTGAATATTTACCGAAAGCGGTCGCACTGGCAGCTTTCAGATTCCTCTTCAACCTGCGGAAATTTCAGATATCATTATTATGAGGAATACATTTTATCGGAGTAGCAAAGGTTCTGACGAATTTCATTTTCACCTTTTTCTATCTGTTTACGGACACGGCCAACTATTTGATCTCGCGCTATAGCGGCCAACCCATTCGTTGAAGTTTCTATATTAACCTACGAGCAAAAGATATCTGTATGGTTTGAGCGCCCCTAACGGAATATTTTTAGAATAGTTTTAGCATTGAAGCTAATATAAGAAACTGCATGCTCGTTATAGCCTTGCTCACGGAATTTCGGCGAATGGGTTGGCCGCTATAGCGCGAGATCATAGTTGGCCGTGGTACGGAAAAGAACACTAAGAACAAAATGGCAGCATAAGTTAACTCTCTCTCGAGATCTCTTCTGAATGCAAATGGCGCCAAGGGACAATGACCCCGACTTGAAGATGAAATAGGGGCTCAAACGCCGTAAGCGCCATCTTTATGAGATTGAGACCACGAAGGGAAAATATTAATGTAGATGCCGCATAGAGATGGCACCAAAGCCGTTTTATACCATCTTTTTGTAACGGGGCTCCCAGTAGTTCGCTATTCCTGCAAGTTTTGATTCTCTAATAATCACGCCCAAATGGAACATTCCATGAACATATTCCCGCGCTTTGTTGTTTTTCGTCTGGTATTAATATGAATTTTCGCTTCTTAGTCTGCCATTTTATCAAAAAATCTAACAGGAACACGCAACAATTTGCTCCGATCTCAATCTCGATCCGTTGACCTGACGAAATCGGCAGATCGGTTTTTGAGCTATCTCGGAGCACTCAAAAGCTGCAAATGGAACACGAGAAACTTGATCGGAGCAAATCGGAGCACGCAAATGGAACATAAAATATTGATCAGAGTGATCTACAGCGCTCGAGAGCAGTCAAATGGAAAACGCTATAGGGTTATAAACCCATCCCCGAAAGTTCGTCGGCTTTCGATTTTTCTTGGGTACTAGCTCTTACACAAAAGCTATTGCCATCTATGACTACGTTTTGTTATTAACTAATTTCCTTTACAAATTATACCTCCGTACCCCATATTCTTAAGTACCTAAATGCATTTTCGGTATGTTGATATTAAGTATGATTGAAAACGAATTTAGGTCTCAAAGTGAGTGTTTATAATATGAAATTTTATGTCCCGATTAAACTATTCATCATTATATTTTCAAGGTAATTTTTATTTTTACTTTTGAAAGCGTAACTATTACGTTACTTATGTATGCAACCTAGGAGCAACAAACAGCACCCCACACAACAGTGGCGTAGCTAAGACCCGCGAGGCCCCCCCGCAAAACAATATTCGGAATTTTATCCGGTATCTAGTATATACTTTGCTATGAAATTAGGGGGCCCCTAAAGCTCCGGGGCCCCCCGCACTGCGGGGTCTGCGGGGGCCTTATCTACGCCACTGCCACACAATTAGAATGCAACCCGTCAAAAGTCGTGCATTTTCTTGTGTACATTTTTCATTTGCTAGATGCTTTAGCGCCTGCTGCCGTCAGAAGGGGGAAAATTCGGAAAATGTCTTTCCCTCCTGCCCATAAAACGTTCAGTGTAAAGGTTCCTCCAATGAAATTTGTACACAACACTGCGTTAGCGTGCTTAGAGTCTAGCTGCTTCCTCCTTGTGTTTGTTGCTCCTAGATGTAACAGAGTATGAAAATCAAACTTACGACGCAATTTTAAGGCAGAAAAGCGTAAAAGAAACTGCCAAAGCAATTAGTAGGGCTGCCGAAGCTCCAATCAGTATGTATCGAAGCTGTTGTTCCGTGAGAAGATCGGAAGTCGACCCTAATGCGGCTTTCTAGTTGGAAAATTAAATTTTGTTAAGTAATAACACTCATATCATAAGGTCCCCATAAGAAAAGGTCTACCATAGTGGCCCATGTTTAAGAAAATTAACATACGACGATAGGGCAGTAGCGCCATCTTCGTTTTCAAAATTTCTACATCTAAAATATTATCTTACTTGGTAGAGACCATTGAGTTCGGAATATTAATCTAGAGATGCAATCAAATCTGCTACCCGCGAAACAAGTTTTTGAAAATTACGAATGTGTCGTCTCCTCTAAAATGACGAGAAAACGTTATCATATGACCCATGGCGCCATCCATTATTTTTGAAAAAAATATCTTATGCCGGAAAACGCGTCTTATTTGAACGAACCATTGAGAGATAGACGGCGCCACGGGTAGAATGATAAAGTTTTCTCGTCATTTGGGAGCAGACGGCAGTATTCTTATTTTTTAAAAACTTGTTCGCGAAATACTGAAATCCGACGTTTTGATTAAACCTCTAGATTAATATTCCCAACTCAATGGTAGAGACTAGAGCCGCCATGCTCGGGCTGATAAATGCCACACAAACCGCGTCTAAATCTCAAATTTGAAAAATAAACACCATCAGAAACAAGTTATCTTATTTCTAAAAGCCAGTTTTAGGTTCTGATGAATCATTTTGCAACGATAAGTGTTAATTTTAAGTTTGAAAGCGATAAAATTGGAAATAAGCCTTGGCCACGGTGCTAAGGGTTCGCGGTGGAGATTTCTCCCGCGTGGTCCTAAGTTTAAAAACGTTCGCGCACGCTTTCTGCGCATTCATCATGCAACGCGCGAAATTCATTTCGGGAAATGCCTAGTTGAGATCATAACCACCAGGAGGTGCAGATTTTTAATACCTACCTCTTAATAACGGGTATGTGATCGTCAAAAATTTGGTCTAGACCTTTGCTTATGGGGACCTTATGATAGGCTCATGCTCATAATTAAGCGGTTTCAGTGGCGTAGACCAAGAATGTATTTACAAAAGTGAAATAATTTACCAAAAATGTGCAATTTCCTATACTTTCCAATGCTAAAGATTTACTGAATGCTGCTATTGAGATAGACCACATGGAAGGCTAGGCTAGGAAAATGGCTAGCACCAGGCTCATAAGGTAAAAAATAACGAAATTCGCTCTTTGCCGCTACGGACGCTCTGGCGCCACCTACGGACCTAACTATAAGCATTGAATCGAATGGATCAATAAAGTTTTTTCGTTACTTAAAGGAAATTATTGAAAGCTATTCGATATATTCGTCGATGTTAGAGGTAGAATAAACCCTTTTGCATGCATTATAACCCTTTTCAACAATTTCTAATTCTTCTGGTTTGTTAGATAGATGGCGGTAGCGTTTCCGTAGAGTGGCCAAAAATTATAAAGCTAGCTAGCCTTCTCCAGTGCGACAGTGTTAGGTTAGGCTTAGTTCATTAAATTCTTTAAAAATTACAGTGAATCTGATTAAAAAAACCTAAGCTTACTGGTTATTTATACTTACCACAATGGTTAATTACCATTACTTAAACTCTTAAAGAACCAATTTCCAAAATAAAAGGTCTAAAACTTACTAAGCCTAATCATTTAACTGACAACAAAGACGCCATTTTATCAAAGTTGAACGTTAACGGCACGCTCTAGCTTCTCTACGAAACTACGGTGAAAATCGACGCCAAGTTTGTCCACATTAAACCAAAAATAATCCGTGATTTTCCTATTCCCATTATTAAGGCATGCTTTTTAAAGCCTGAATAGTGAGTCCCCTTAGATTCTTGATCCATGGTCTCAAAATAGTCATTATCAGTAGAAAAATTCATTCTTGCTCTGAGTCTATTTGAGTAGATAATCTTATAATCCTTGGTGAATTTCTACGCCACTGAGAAGTTAAATTTAAATTTATATAATTACATCGGCGTCCACAACTGGTAGAGTACTTTGACTTTTTTCACTTATCTCGATGAAATGACTGTTTACCAGTCTAATTTAAGAAACAAACTGTTAATTAATATTTATCATTATCATCTACACCCACATAGACGCTTCAATTTATGGCACAAGGAATAAATAGATTTTTTTTCGTCGACGCGAAAAAAATTATCTTAGGCCTAACCGAGATTTTTTTTGCGTCAACTCTCACCATTCCGCCGTTTTTTCATTTTGGAAAATTAAAACTAGTAAAAAGGAAACATTTGCATGTATAAAGCGAATGTCAAATCTAGTTGACTGTTTTTGGCTTGAGTATCGATTGTAGTTGGCCACTTTGGCTAGACAGGCGAATCTGGTAACCGACCAACCGAAAAATACTTTATTCAGCGATCAGAGGGGTAAAAATGGTCTTTTATTGAAGCGCCTATGGTTTTATGAATAGCAATATAATAATAATCAGCTAGGCTAATATAATTTACCTGAGTGCTTCGTCGGGTTCTAAAACTCTTTGAGTTTCGTTGTTGACAAAGTGAACGTAAATGTTCGTGCTGTAAACGCGAATGTAAAACGGGGATGTAAGAAGAAACATTCGCCGCTAGTGGCGTGACCGAGCTAGAGTTCTTCTAAGCTATTACATTGGCATTTTTGACAACAAATAGTCTGGTCGACGTGTGTTTTAAAGCAAGTGGAAGGTCCAAAGAAAACCTCTTGAATGCTTTTCCGTATTACCTCAAAAAGGCATGGAAAAGTTTAAAAATTACTCAAATCTTTAAAAAAATACGCAATTTTCTACTATCTCTGTTGATAAACATAAGGTAGGTGTGTACCTTTTCTTATTTCAACTTATTTTTGCTCAATCGAAAATATGTGTATTATTACCAAAGATAATATAGACCTGGTACCCTAAAATCACCGCCTCGCGCATACTCAATAGCGTTTACCCACTTCCTGCCCGATCTCTGAACACATTTTCTCCATAGTTACCATGGTAACCGACTATAAATAGCGCCCTACAGCAACCAATGAAGCGCAATTTTTTCGGAGGTCACGTATCGGAAGTGGGTAATCGCTTCGAATCTATATTATCTTGTCTTATAAGTGTAACTTACGATTAAATTTGACTTTATGGTTCTATGTACAATTGTTAGTTTTTTCTTAAATTCAAGACATTAGTACCTAATGCTCCGTTGCAAATTTACGGCACTTATTTAGTTTTGGAAATCTCAAACAATCGGTCCTAATACACCGAAAGCGACATCTATCGTATCATCCAGGTACTACACAAGAGCCGCCACTTGCTTTAAAAAGAAAAACACGCGCTAGAACCTGTATGATCGGCCAAGCCACTAGCGACGAAATTATTTCCTTAGATCAACATTGGAATTGAAAGATTGTTTAAGTTTCAACGTACTGATTTCGGTAGTTTTCGTTACTTCCTTCGTATTGCCTTTTCTCGTCAAAATTGCAGAAATGTTTTGTGATATCACTCATCAAACTTAATCGGGGAATATAAATGTTAACTAGTATGCTAATAAAATTTCAGAATAGATTTACTCTGTCTTTCACTGGTAGTTGGCTGCTTGCATAGCGCATGTGTCTTGCAGCAAGCCAGCTTCCAGTGAAAGACAGGGTAGATCAAATAACTATGTAGTCGCCCTTTAATTCATTCTTGACCCAGTATTAGCAGAAGTAAATTAACCGAAGTTATCCGGCTGCTATACTCCCCATGTTGGAGGCATTTTCCTTATGAAGTTACATTTTGACCTCGAATTTGAAATTTTGCGCGCTCCTAGGCCAGAAAAAAAAGTTTTTGTTTTTATGAAACCATTTTTTATACATAGAAATAGCTATACCCACAATTCCCAAGTGAAATTTATGACGTCAAAAGACGGGGATGGAAATTAACTTTTATTTGACTCGAGTTTCTCATCATTTTCATCAGGAAAACGCCTTCCGATTCTGAGAGCTATTTCGATAGCTTCGGTTCATTTACTTCTGATATTAGTATATAAAATATTATCGATAAGTATGGATCAATACGTTTGTACCTTCGCAGATTCGAAGCTAATTACGATAGGAGTTAATTTCCCGCCAAATCCCGGAAGCCGTATCAAAGCTCAAAATTTCAATGCGTAGAGATACATTTTCCCTATTCGTAGGTTGCTCGTAAGTGTGATCTATTTTCGTTGCTATGGTAACGGGTTTATGTCGGCCATGACATTATGACGCCCATGGTGGTTACGTGATAATTTTTTTAACAGAATCGTGTGGTATTTGGCTTTCTGATCTGTGACGTAGAATATTGTCATGGCGGTGGTTTTAAAGGGGCGCATGTTTTAGGTTGAGAAAATTACTATGAAAACATTTGTTCTTCACAGCAGGAGCTGCGTTAAGGTACAGAAACATGTTTAAAGCGAATAAAATTAGAGTTTGGTACTTCTTTCTAAGATACATAATATACTTCTGATAATATTCGTTTCTAGAAAATTTGTGTAGAAGCTTTCTTACCTCGTTAGTTTATAAATATCATTGTCCGTGACCAATGCCATGCGTTTGCCGACAGTTAGAATAATTTGTTGATCTTCTCTCATGAAGTAAATCTGGAAGGAAAGATTAGACTTTAGATTCTTATCATCATTTACAGGCTTCGTGTTTAGTTTCAATTTTGGGCAGAAATATCGCTGACCGAATTTTAAACTAAATTTGTGAAAGCTGTCTGATCATTCAAAATTATCTCGGTTCAGCCTAGAACTCGCGGTTTCAGCCTCGAGAACTCGCGGTTTCAGCCTCGAGAACTCGCGGTTTCAGCCTCGAGAACTCGCGGTTTCAGCCTCGAGAACTCGCGGTTTCAGCCTCGAGAACTCGCGGTTTCAGCCTCGAGAACTCGCGGTTTCAGCCTCGAGAACTCGCGGTTTCAGCCTCGAGAACTCGCGGTTTCAGCCTCGAGAACTCGCGGTTTCAGCCTCGAGAACTCGCGGTTTCAGCCTCGAGAACTCGCGGTTTCAGCCTCGAGAACTCGCGGTTTCAGCCTCGAGAACTCGCGGTTTCAGCCTCGAGAACTCGCGGTTTCAGCCTCGAGAACTCGCGGTTTCAGCCTCGAGAACTCGCGGTTTCAGCCTCGAGAACTCGCGGTTTCAGCCTCGAGAACTCGCGGTTTCAGCCTCGAGAACTCGCGGTTTCAGCCTCGAGAACTCGCGGTTTCAGCCTCGAGAACTCGCGGTTTCAGCCTCGAGAACTCGCGGTTTCAGCCTCGAGAACTCGCGGTTTCAGCCTCGAGAACTCGCGGTTTCAGCCTCGAGAACTCGCGGTTTCAGCCTCGAGAACTCGCGGTTTCAGCCTCGAGAACTCGCGGTTTCAGCCTCGAGAACTCGCGGTTTCAGCCTCGAGAACTCGCGGTTTCAGCCTCGAGAACTCGCGGTTTCAGCCTCGAGAACTCGCGGTTTCAGCCTCGAGAACTCGCGGTTTCAGCCTCGAGAACTCGCGGTTTCAGCCTCGAGAACTCGCGGTTTCAGCCTCGAGAACTCGCGGTTTCAGCCTCGAGAACTCGCGGTTTCAGCCTCGAGAACTCGCGGTTTCAGCCTCGAGAACTCGCGGTTTCAGCCTAGAGAACTCGCGGTTTCAGCCTAGAGAACTCGCGGTTTCAGCCTAGAGAACTCGCGGTTTCAGCCTAGAGAACTCGCGGTTTCAGCCTAGAGAACTCGCGGTTTCAGCCTAGAGAACTCGCGGTTTCAGCCTAGAGAACTCGCGGTTTCAGCCTAGAGAACTCGCGGTTTCAGCCTAGAGAACTCGCGGTTTCAGCCTAGAGAACTCGCGGTTTCAGCCTAGAGAACTCGCGGTTTCAGCCTAGAGAACTCGCGGTTTCAGCCTAGAGAACTCGCGGTTTCAGCCTAGAGAACTCGCGGTTTCAGCCTAGAGAACTCGCGGTTTCAGCCTAGAGAACTCGCGGTTTCAGCCTAGAGAACTCGCGGTTTCAGCCTAGAGAACTCGCGGTTTCAGCCTAGAGAACTCGCGGTTTCAGCCTAGAGAACTCGCGGTTTCAGCCTAGAGAACTCGCGGTTTCAGCCTAGAGAACTCGCGGTTTCAGCCTAGAGAACTCGCGGTTTCAGCCTAGAGAACTCGCGGTTTCAGCCTAGAGAACTCGCGGTTTCAGCCTAGAGAACGCGCGGTTTCAGCCTAGAGAACTCGCGGTTTCAGCCTAGAGAACTCGCGGTTTCAGCCTAGAGAACTCGCGGTTTCAGCCTAGAGAACTCGCGGTTTCAGCCTAGAGAACTCGCGGTTTCAGCCTAGAGAACTCGCGGTTTCAGCCTAGAGAACTCGCGGTTTCAGCCTAGAGAACTCGCGGTTTCAGCCTAGAGAACGCGCGGTTTCAGCCTAGAGAACTCGCGGTTTCAGCCTAGAACTCGCGGTTTCGCCCCCAAACAAGAGCGCTGCCATTACTGATCACTATAGGCCGTCAATAAAAGACCCTCTCATAACTTAAGAAAATCCGTTTGGCGAGTCCAGGGTAAGTATAGAATGGGTAATTCCGATATTGCCACGTTGACGTACATAAACGTCTAATTTGATGATTATTTAGGAGCGTAATACTAAAAATACGCTATTAAAAAGAATAATCTACATTAAATATTTATTGATCACTTTGAAATTTACGCAATAGACATTTCTAAAATGGATCAATATAACATACGAAGAAACTTTTAAGAATTCACAGAAAATAGACGAAATTCGAAATTCCCGCCGTCGATTTACCGGAAATTCGTGCTAGTATCTTTCCACCAAATGTACTGGATATTTTGCCTTTCTTAACCTGCAACAGACGCTTCAATAAATCATCCTCCCAAGAAATCGCCAAGAAGTAATATTTCCGAGAGTAAGGACCCCCAAGGTATTGTTTAAATAGTACTTGCGGAAATAATGGAAACTTTTAACCTGTAAACAGAACGTCGTGTTTTTGCCAAGTCTTAATAAGTCAAAAAAGCTACCTGGTTAAAAATTAACGCTTGTTGCTGCCGTAAAGGTAAAACATTTCCATTATTCTAACAAGCACTATATGAACAGTGAGATACTAGCCCAAATTTCCGGTATCGGCGGTGGGAATTTAGAATTTCGCCTATTTTCTGTTGAATTCTTAAGAGTTCCTACGTAAGTTACATTAGACATGTCTATTGCGTAAATTTCAAAGTGATCAATGTAGATTATTCTTTTTAAGCTTCATTATATTTTTAATAAATAAAATATTACGCTCCTAAACAATCATCAAATTGTACGTTGATGTACGTCAACGTGGTTATCTCGGCTTTACCCGTTCTATACTTACCCTGGATTCGCCAAACGGAATTTGCTTAGTTATGCCTCAATTGCAGTACCAAAAATAAATTATTAAAAATGTTTTGAATTCTTTTCTGTGTCTATTAATTAATTATCACTTTGGGGAGGCGGAGTGGTTAGGGCTTTCGCCTCGCAGCAAGAGGAGCCCGGTTCGATTCCAGTTTGCGGCACTGTGTGATAACTCGGAGCCACTCCTTCTGCGTTGAGTTTGCAAGTTCTCTCTGCACTTGCTGACGGGGTTTTTTCCCCGAGCTTTTCGGTTTCCCCTTCCATAAACACTTGTTTAGGTTAACGGTAATAGTGAGTGTAGGGAGCTGTTGGCTCGCGTGGCATGAAGGGTTTGTCACCACCCTCCTACGCATTGTAACCCGGCCACCTGTTTAACGGCATCAAAAAGTCGCAAGATGGCTTGGGTATTAGCCTAGCTGATTATTATTAAACTTACGATAGTATACAATTACGACACAGTCAGGGCCGTAACCAGGGGAGGGGGGGGGGCGGTCGGGCCGTGCCCACCCTGAACCGTATGGTTGTATGTACAATTTTTTATTTTTTTATTATTTTATTTTTATTTTTTTCCATTGCGTGCCCACCCTGAAATCAAATCCTGGTTACGGTGCTGGACACAGTGCTTTGGCGAAACAAAATCTATGAAATGACCTACCATGACCTTGGCTGTGTCATTCAATTTGTCTTTGTCTTGCGCCAGAACGGTGAAGCTAAAGTGTCCTTTCATGTTCTTGGCAATGTTGAAGGTCACGTTGACGTCCCCCGACTCATTTCCAACGACGAAAGGATTGTCGATGTTCTGGACATTTTCGGTATCTCTCATCTCTATTGGCCCGAAGATGCTGTAGCTGACCACCGCGTTTTCTCCTTCGTCCGCGTCTGTTGCCTAAAAGTTTATTTCAAGTTTGACACGACTCAAAGAATGCATTCGAGTACCAATAATATACATAATACAAGTATACAATTATCTTGGATTAATTAAACACAGGGATATCCCACAGAAGCAAAAACGCGGAAACGGTTGCTATGAAACCTCTATTGGTAAAATCGGTGCCAAACTGAAATGACTAAAACGGCGTATAAGACTAAAAAAGTAAATTTGGGAGGGGGCTCGAATTAGTTTTTTAATCTTATACGCCTCTTGGTTCAGATTTGAAGGTTAATTTAGCGATATTTGGTAAGAGAACGTTGAGACCAATCGAATGATACCAATATCGGGTCATATCAATTTTCAAGGTCACCGGAAGTGACGTCACGTGGTTCGTATTTCCGGAAAGCCCCCACTTTGACCCGTAAGGCAAACAGTTCTTTGTTACAAATAACTAACATAATTAAAAAATACCTTGACCCATCGTGTAGCTTATCACATGCTTATTTTGTCATGGGCTCTTAGACTAGTAATCCAGTAACTTTAGGAAAAAAATCGACCAAACTTCGAAAAAAATGCCCCCAGGCTGAATTTTTGCATATACCTTTATTTAGTGTCTATAAACGTTGTGTCAAAAGTCCCCATCATTGGGGTGTATGGAACTTTTTTTTTGGCGGGAAAATGCCCGGCAAAAATGGTTATTCACCAATATCTTCGTTATTATTACTTTTACAGCTATACTGTCAATTACAAAATTAATGCTGAGCACGTTTTTGACAAGAATGGTCTTATTTGAATTTAGCGTCTGAGCAGTCGTTTCTGCGCAATCGCAGTGCCAATGTTTTTAGTACGGCTTCCATGTTTTTTTTGTGGAAAAAAATATGCCATACCTAAAAATTTCACAATCGAAAGAGGTTATGGTCTTATAGAACCTCCGCAAAGTCCTAAAGTCTGCAGTGCCAACTTTCACCGCCATCTTAGAAAATGGCCGCCATTTTATATTAGCTTATAATTCAAAAAGTATTTACCCAAACTCAACATGTGAGGTGTCATTCTTCTTCAAATTGTCTTATCCTTCTTTATAAAGTCGATTTTATCAAAAGGTCAAAGGTCACGAGCTAAAAAAGTTTTGTTCGCCGATTTCCTCTGATAGAGGGTTTATAATAATCTTTTCTGCTACAAAATGGAGTTTTAAGCTGGAGCGGTATATCCCTGTGTTTAATTAATCCAAGGAAATAGCGACTATTTGCAAAATTACTTTTCTTTTTGTTAAATAGAATAGTATAAGCTAAAGATAATATAGAACTCTGTACCCTAGAATCGAATTCTGTTTTGTAACTAAGCATTTACCCACTTCCGGCACGTGACATCCGAACCAGTGTTGGAAATAAGCTTTTTAAAAGTACTGGTCAATATGACCACAATACCCCCTACTTAAAAAATAATTTACTGGTCATGACCACTCTTTTCTACCCCACTTATCTCCCTCCCTCAAGAACAATTTTATTTTACTTTTGAAAGTGAATTGTTAATAGCGATTAGGAACTATAATGAGATTTATTTATCACAAACCAACGAGCTTTGATATTTATCACATTTCTTAAGGAACTTTAAAAAATATTTCATCATCTTCTTGTTCTTCGAATAAAAACTTATCCGTATTTAGAGATACAGTGTCCATGCTTCTATGCTTAATTTGCTTATGTTTCTTAAACATATTCTTAATGATTGATCTAGATGTTTCGCATTTAGCTCGACGAATCTGACTGATTCATTGTAGCAGAAGAACGTCAAATTGCATTACTGCCAAACAGCGCGTCATCAAAGTTGGCCGTGGTCTTATCTATAGTTGGTTACCCTGGTAGCAACCGAGTTAATTTATTTCGGAGTTCTGGTAGGAAGTGGGTAAACGCGTGAGGCAGTTATTTCGAATCTAGGGTACGAGTTTTATGATATCTTTGCATGAGCTAAGCTATTCATAGAACTATTCCCAAATGGCTTACAGGGAAACTAGTTTTTAGAGCGAAGCCCTTAGAGGTTCGATTTTAATGATTTTATTTCATCTAGATGGCGCTTATTTAAACCATTTTGGCGGAAAGCGAATAAACACTGATTCATTAATTAATAAATAAATAAACAGATAAAAAAATTCACACGTAGCACTATTTCAAGCGACGTAAAAACTATAAATGAAATATCAACCCAGGAAAAAAAGAAACATGAAACTAAAAATATTTTTCGTGTCACACGTTTTAAAATTTCTACGTTTTAGATTCTTGGCGCCATCTGGTATTAAAAAAATGACTTTTAGTGCGTTAACCCTGTTAAAGCATCTTCTCCTTCGACTGCGTCCTTTCTGCTAGCTTAGAGCAATAAATTGGATTTTAAATTAGGAAGTGCGAACAATTCACACTATAGGGAGCTAACAGTTCTGCGTCACACGACGTCACCCATGCTTTTTCCTATTGAAAAAAAATTTCAACCCAACATGGCAGCCACAACCAAAGCTACGGGGTGTTAGTTCCCTATACTCGAAAATAATGTTACACGAGACAACTAAAGCGGTGGCCAGATAGAAAGTGGGGCAAAACAACGACCCTGGTAACGATAGTGAAAGAGAAAGTGGGCCATGACAACGAGGGGGTAACAACGGTAGCCAGATAGAAAGTGGGGCAAAACAACGACCCTGGTAACGATAGTGAAAGAGGAAGTGGGCCATGACAACGAGGGGGTAACAACGGTAGACAGAAAGTGGGGCAAAACAACGACCCTGGTAACTATAGCGAAAGAGAAAGTGGGCCATGACAAGGAGGGGTAGCAACGGTAGCCAGACAGAAAGTGGGGCAAAACAACGACCCTGGTAACGATAGTGAAAGATAAAGTGGGCCATGACAACGAGGGGGTAACAACGGTAGACAGATAGAAAGTGGGGCAAAACAACGACCCTGGTAACGATAGTGAAAGAGGAAGTGGGCCATGACAACGAGGGGGTAACAACGGTAGACAGAAAGTGGGGCAAAACAACGACCCTGGTAACTATAGCGAAAGAGAAAGTGGGCCATGACAACGAGGAGGTAACAACGGTAGTCAGATAGAAAGTGGGGCAAAACAACGACCCTGGTAACGATAGTGAAAGAGGAAGTGGGCCATGACAACGAGGGGGTAACAACGGTAGACAGATAGAAAGTGGGGCAAAACAACGACCCTGGTAACTATAGCGAAAGAGAAAGTGGACCATGACAAGGAGGGGTAGCAACGGTAGCCAGACAGAAAGTGGGGCAAAACAACGACCCTGGTAACGATAGTGAAAGAGGAAGTGGGCCATGACAACGAGGGGGTAACAACGGTAGACAGATAGAAAGTGGGGCAAAACAACGACCCTGGTAACGATAGTGAAAGAGAAAGTGGGCCATGACAAGGAGGGGTAGCAACGGTAGCCAGACAGAAAGTGGGGCAAAACAACGACCCTGGTAACGATAGTGAAAGAGGAAGTGGGCCATGACAACGAGGGGGTAACAACGGTAGACAGATAGAAAGTGGGGCAAAACAACGACCCTGGTAACGATAGTGAAAGAGAAAGTGGGCCATGACAAGGAGGGGTAGCAACGGTAGCCAGACAGAAAGTGGGGCAAAACAACGACCCTGGTAACGATAGTGAAAGAGGAAGTGGGCCATGACAACGAGGGGGTAACAACGGTAGACAGATAGAAAGTGGGGCAAAACAACGACCCTGGTAACTATAGCGAAAGAGAAAGTGGACCATGACAAGGAGGGGTAGCAACGGTAGCCAGACAGAAAGTGGGGCAAAACAACGACCCTGGTAACGATAGTGAAAGAGGAAGTGGGCCATGACAACGAGGGGGTAACAACGGTAGACAGATAGAAAGTGGGGCAAAACAACGACCCTGGTAACGATAGTGAAAGAGAAAGTGGGCCATGACAACGAGGGGGTAACAACGGTAGCCAGATAGAAAGTGGGGCAAAACAACGACCCTGGTAACTATAGCGAAAGAGAAAGTGGACCATGACAAGGAGGGGTAGCAACGGTAGCCAGACAGAAAGTGGGGCAAAACAACGACCCTGGTAACGATAGTGAAAGAGGAAGTGGGCCATGACAACGAGGGGGTAACAACGGTAGACAGATAGAAAGTGGGGCAAAACAACGACCCTGGTAACGATAGTGAAAGAGAAAGTGGGCCATGACAAGGAGGGGTAGCAACGGTAGCCAGACAGAAAGTGGGGCAAGACAATAAGGGGTAGCAGTTCCTGTTCGTTCTTGGTCTAGTTGTATCGAGAAGTAACGTTACCTTAACCGTCAAGATCTTTTTGCCCTCTTTGGTGTTGGTGGAAACGCCACTGGTGAAAGGGTTCCTTTCGAAAATGGGCGGATTGTCGTTGACATCCAAGACTTTGATCGTGATGTTAATCAAGTCTGGTTTGTCCATTTCCTCTGTCCCGAGGCTCTTGATCTCTTTCTCGTTGCACGCCTGAGCCCGGACAATGATATGATGATAGGCGTGCGTTTCACGGTCCAATTCCGTGGTCACCGTCAATTCCCGGCTCTCTTGGTCCAGGTTGAACTCGTTGGAATCTCCACCTGTTTTTTTTATATCAGAAGTAAATGATGTATCTTTTACGATAGAAGTATCTTTCTCCATATACTGCTTATGTAGGATATTTGAAACATGTACAACAATTTCCAAAACCATTACATCGGGAAAATATGGTTTCAGTGGCGTAGCTTGCAGGAGCAAAAAAATTAAAACTTACACAAACTAAAGAAATTGGAAAAAACCTTTTTACACATTTTGACTAGTAAGTAGCACACCATGATATCCGCACCGGGTTCCACCCTTGCTAGCTACGCCACTGTATGGTTTATGAAAATGTGGTGCATACTTTCGCGGTTTAGCGTCCTATATGATTATATCTTTCGTTTTACTTCAATCATAAGTGTGTAATATTGTAACAAAAGTGTGACATTATTCTTCACGTGCAAATGTTTTACTGAGAGCTATTCACAAAACAGAGTGCATTACGGACTTCCTCACCGTTTTGCGTCCGCTTGCTCCCGCTTGCTTCGCTTCCTGGATATGTTACTCTTCGGAATACGCGGCCGTCAAAACGCGCCAAAAAACGGTGAACTTTGCATTGGTGGTACAAGCAATAAACGTATAGTCTAAAGAAACAGGTGCGATTTTGATTACGTCATAGACAAAGGTCATATTCGCGGCGCATGCGCAATAAATTTGCACCACCTTTTTTTATCGCTTCAGCGCCTTCTAACTGGCAAACAGGCGAGCGTTGTGGAAAGTACGAGTGAAGCTTGGTTTCCACCAGCGCGCGTCAAAAAGCGACACTCAGCTTTGAAATGTGCAAATGTTCTTACGCGCGACAAAAAATTTACATTATGACGCGCTCTTACGCGCGTTGGTGGAAACCAAGCTTTACATATCCAGGAAGCAAAGCTTCTTTATTCATCCAAGGTCACACGTCGCCTTTGACAGCGCCTCGCTAGGGGGAGATTTTATTATGGTGATGACGTCATTCCGTTACTAGCTCTCAGTAAAATATTCCGCAAAGTGACAAACTTATGGAAAAATATTATAAACTTATGCTAACCAGACTAATAGGAGTCTGATGTAAAGGGTTTGCTTTTTATAAACAAACGATTACTTATCAGCTAGGCTGACATAGAGATCGGCGGAACAAATAAATTAACCGGCAAAATTTCAATAAATCATAAAAATTTTGATTAACTGTTTATTTATGAAAATTTTATACGAATAAACAACGATTTAACATGCAAAAATAATTGTTTTTTTCTGATTTTATTTGGATAATTGTCGGTTATGAATAAAAATAAATGATTTGATAATTTCTTATTCAAACGCCGATCTCTAGGCTAACACCAAATGCACCACTCTAGGTCCAAATCATCTAGCTACTTTTATTGCCATTAATGCAGGTGGCCGGGTCATAACGCGTAGGATGGTGGTGGCTAATCATTAACAAGATTTAATGGAACGGGTAAACTAAAGAACTTGGGCGAAACCCTTTTAACCAGTGAGGAGATAACCTACAAACTCAACGCGTAAGGAGTGGTTCCGAGGTTTCCTCGTTCTGCGAGGCGAAAGTGCTAACCACTCCGCCACCCAACCTCACTTATACGTTCGTTTGACCTACCTACAATGTGGTAACATATTTTCGGTTTCTCTTGGGTTTCACTGTTGTCTTCACTGTGGAGGTAGTGCGCCTCTGGAATATGACGGACTTCAACTCCCCTTTTCTCATTCTCGGTGAACTCGAGAACTTGGTTCGACTGGACGCGTTTCGGACAACGCCAATCATTAGCGTTCATAGTGTAAACTTAACTATTAAAAGGGGAAGTGCCAATCTTTTCCAAATCGAGTAGCTCCACCAATCATATTGAGCGATTTTTCTAGCCCTATTCCCGGAGCCCGCGCGATAATCTAGTAAAATTCAAACACCAAACGCCAAAAAAAATCGCCGTGTTTGGTTTGGAACACACGGAAAACAATTACTCCGAGCCGATTGAGCGCGTTGGAACACGCGAAAAACAATTGCTCCGAGCCGATTGAGCGCGTTGGAGCACGCGAAAATCAATTGCTCCGAACGGATCGAACACTTTGGAACACGCGAAAAACAAATGTTCCGAGCCGATTGAGTGCGTTGGAACACGCGAAAAACAAATGTTCCGAGCCGATTGAGTGCGTTGGAACACACGAAAAACATTTACTCCGAGCCGATTGAGCGCGTTCGAACACGCGAAAAACAATTGCTCCAAGCCGATTGAGCGCGTTGGAACACGCGGAAAACAATTGTTCCGAGCCGATTCAGCGCGTTGGAACACACGAAAAACATTTACTCCGAGCCGATTGAGCGCGTTCGAACACGCGAAAAACAATTGTTCCAAGCCGATTGAGCGCGTTGGAACACGCGAAAAACAATTGCTCCGAGCCGATTCAGCGCGTTCAAACACGCGAAAAACAATTGTTCCAAACCGATTGAGCGCGTTGGAACATGCGAAAAACAATTGTTCCGAGCCGATTGAGCGCGTTGGAACACGCGAAAAACAATTGTTCCGAGCCGATTGAGCGCGTTGGAACACGCGAAAAGCAATTGCTCCGAGCCGATTCAGCGCGTTCAAACACGCCCACACCTGACCGAAGTCGGAGGTGGAGATAGGACCATTTGGACGGAGCTAACATCGCCCAGTGCGCCACCGCCCTTATGGGTTACAAGAGCCAGACCCCGACTCCCCGGTTAAGCCACCAGTTATTGCACACTCCGACCCCTTGAGGGCCAGTGCGTTGTAACACGCGAAAAATTGACTCTGAGAGAGATCTCGATCCGTTGATCCGTCGATAAATGGAATAAACATTTAGTGATCGGACCAGATCCGGGCACGCAAATGGATGTCGAGCTAGCTACTGGTTAGATCTAGGCACCTCTCCTTCGAGTTCTTATAAAGTATACATTGTCAGAGAAAGACGGACTTACTTGCGTGTCAAAATGAGGTTTGAAGTCGTCGTCGCTTATAATTTTCAACACCAGAGTAAACGGCTCGGAGGACAAGGGATTGGGAACGCCTTTATCCCAGGCGTATAGATCAATCTGATAATAATTGACATCATATAAGTTCGAGGTCTACGTATTAGCAAAAGCAAATAGGGAAAGTTTCACACTAGCATTGGCTATCGCGACGACTTTTTGAGTGCAAACTATTTTTCAAGATTTTTTCCATCCCCCCATTTAAAGGCCACTTCTTCGTCATAGTAGATCCGACCAATCAAATTCTGGAGACTAGCGACGGAAATTTACGAAATTCAACAGATACTCTGTCCTTTTATTAAGATGAAACTTAGCTTACAACTAAACTACAGCGATGTTAACACTCGAGGGGGTAGTCACTTAGAAAACCAATTGTACACTAGATTTCTGATTTCCAAATATTTCCGATATTTCTTAAAATTTCCGATATTTCTTAAAATTTCCGATATTTCTTAAAATTTCCGATATTTCTTAAATATTTCCGATATTTCTTAAATATTTCCGATATTTCTTAAATATTTCCGATATTTCTTAAATATTTCCGATATTTCTTAAATATTTCCGATATTTCTTAAATATTTCCGATATTTCTTAAATATTTCCGATATTTCTTAAATATTTCCGATATTTCTTAAATATTTCCGATATTTCTTAAATATTTCCGATATTTCTTAAATATTTCCGATATTTCTTAAATATTTCCGATATTTCTTAAATATTTCCGATATTTCTTAAATATTTCCGATATTTCTTAAATATTTCCGATATTTCTTAAATATTTCCGATATTTCTTAAATATTTCCGATATTTCTTAAATATTTCCGATATTTCTTAAATATTTCCGATATTTCTTAAATATTTCCGATATTTCTTAAATATTTCCGATATTTCTTAAATATTTCCGATATTTCTTAAATATTTCCGATATTTCTTAAATATTTCCGATATTTCTTAAATATTTCCGATATTTCTTAAATATTTCCGATATTTCTTAAATATACTGCATTATGTAGTCTGACTTCAGTCGCTAGGATGGGAGGGGCTTAGCTTTCATGACGTCGGTCACGCGCAGCCGCTCAAAAATAGGCGAAACTTTAAAGTAAATTTGGTCTTAACCAACTTGTTAAAATGGGAAAACAAAATCACGTGACTTCGATTCGGTAACTCGTGTTCATAGTTGGTCGTGCACCGGTAAAGAAAAAATTATTCCTTCCAGATACTGCAGACGGCTAATTAACTTTCACCTTTCTATTATAAGAAGTTTAAAATCATAATAATAATTAGTTAATTTAGATGAATCGATCAAAATTTAAACCGCCATTAGCAAAATAAAATGAATAATAGTTAGTATTTCTTAGGATAGATGGCGCTGCAGTTCTCCGCAAAGTTAAGTGACTACCATCTTTTCAGCCCCCGTGGACTTTATAGTTTCGCCTATAATTGTATTGAGGGGCAACGTTTTGAAACTTGACTAACTTTCAGTAACAAGGCTTAGCTTTAAATTTAGTTTCTAAAATTTTAATACACTTCTTTTTGATTGAATGAAAGTAGGTAAGAATATGAATAACCAATTCCTTTATTTATGATTATCAATTGATTTTGTCGTCGTAGAGGTATTTTTCTAAGCATCACGAGTCATTTTATTCTACGGTTAAATCGCGTAATCCCGGAAGCGTTTTGTGGATCGAGTCAACGACAAATGTCTGTCTCCTGATTGGCTCAAGTGATTATATAAAACGCAGAAAAGCACCGCCCATTTCAGCCTCAGATGGTAGAAAGGGTAATGATATAGTTCGATATTCATGGTTGAAATGAATACATTCGTGTGATTACGTTATTTACGCAACGACCAAGCAGCGAATAGGTGTTTTCATAAAGTCCCCATCAAAGAACAACTTAAGAGGTGGTATACTTTAGGAAGGGACATGTAACGGTCTGTAGTCTTTGGTTTTTATTGATTTTTCGGGAAACATGTTTGCCAGCTTATTGACGTACATTCATGCGAGTCGCGCCGACGCGACGGTTTTAGAACTGGAACGTACTGAACTGAACTCCCATCAAAGACTGAGGGGGAAATTTTTGTCGGGGGGAAAAACAACATAGCCGGATTTTATGAAAACAGGTATACCTTGTACTCCGGGGCATCTTTCTTCTTGAGGGCTCGTTTGGTGACGAGCCAATAACTCTTCTGTACTGGTTCGACCGCGAAGTAGCCGACGAGGGGGTTGTTCGGGTTCCTGCTGTCCCAGGCAGTCAACCTGTACTCCACTTCGCCGTTCGGTCCCAAATCCAAGTCGTAAGCTTCCACTTCCGCCACTGGTCTGTTAATGGTGCTATTCTTGTCCGTTGACTCTCTCGCGAAATAGACGTTGTTTTCTGGCGTGGGTTTCACGAAGTACGGAGAGTTGTTGTTGATGTCCGTGACATTTATGCAGTATCTGCGATGGTAAGAGGACACTTAATAATTTCTAACCATATCAGTGGCGTTAACAAGGAGGGGTTTCCGGCAGTGTTACCTAAATGTCACTTTTTTAGAACAAAGTCCATGTCAGTGGCAAAAAATGGTAAATATGGCAAAAAGTGACCAATAGTGACTAATGATCAGTAAATGCATTTAAATGATGTAAATAATATCTTTCAGCTATGTAGCATCACTTACATGTCAGATAATGTTTCAGTTTTTCACAAAAGAACCATTAAAAACACCTTAATGGTATATAGCAGACGAATTCAAACTCAAGAAAAATCGTTGAAAAATAGCCAAAATAAATAACTAGATTGGGCTATAATTGAGTTTCTAGCCCAAAACCTGGCAACTAATGCAGTATATTTGTCTAAAATAGCACAAATATATTTTTCTTATTAAGTATTCGCCGTGTCGGTCTTTACCACTTTTTGCCACATTATTTGACACCGGAAATTTATCACTGGTTTCCGGGTCCAGACCCCCCTCTTAACATTCACATACTTCGACCCCCCCTTGACGAATTTCTGGCTACGTCACTGAACCATATTAATGCATTTCGCTACTCGAGAGCAAAAGTCTAAAAACCCTTATTCGAAGTTCGCTCGTGGGTGTGGCTTGTGTTCGTTACCATGGTAACGAGTATAGGTCGGCGTTTAACCTCGTGATCTGTTGCGTGAAACTAATGTCATGGCGGCCGTTTCAAGGCGGGGCTTAGCTATGACGTATGCCTACGCCGCTACGAGCAAGCACACAATTTAAGAAAAACATGTTTTTTAAATCTAGAATTAAAATAAGGTTAAAAATACTAAGAAAAAATTCATTATTAAGTTAGAATAATGTAATAACATTCGGGGATTCTTATTTCGAATTTCTTTCAAAAAGCGCAAATCTCGACTTGCTTGACTCTCGCTTTCAGGTTGTGATAAGGTTTTAAAATCTGTTCGTCGCGGCACAAAAATCTGCAAAAATCTGACGTCAGTGGCGCCTTCTACTAGTTATGTAAACCTTTTACCACTACCAAAGGTTTAAAAATATTTTATTTATTTTACACTAGTATAAAAGTTCGGTAATAATTTAAATAGATGGCGCCACCCGTATATAATGAAGTCAGTTTGGAATTCGTTCTGGGAAAAACCCCGATTTGAAACTCTAGCTATACCAACTCAATATTTGGTAATTTTTATTGTCAAGGCTTATTTATTTATAGTTGTTCATTATATGCGAAAAAATTTCCGAAAATCAGAAAAATAAAAAATTAAACATTACTTTTTAAGGGTTTTTAGTTTTAGTTTTACTTTTCGATTCTGAAAAATGAGGCTAAAATTCCACGAAATTTAAATTTCCGAACAATATTAGGCTAATCATGAAATTAAAACCTTTTTCTATTTATTTATTTATTTTATTTCTTAAAGTTTTAATAACAGGGTGACCAGGGGAAGGCTTTGAAAATTGTATAGGAAAAAA
Source organism: Leiobunum rupestre (assembly GCF_980474605.1). Lineage (NCBI taxonomy): Eukaryota > Metazoa > Arthropoda > Arachnida > Opiliones > Sclerosomatidae > Leiobunum > Leiobunum rupestre. The sequence continues at coordinate 43,303,411 of NC_143392.1, forward strand.
AAGGAATTTTAGAGGCGAATTATAGGAAAATAGGAATTCTGGTGGCGAATTATAGGAAAATGGGAATTCTGGAGGCGAATTATAGGAAAATGGGAATTTTGGAGGTGAATTATAGGAAAATATGAATTTTAGAGGCGAATTATAGGAAAATGGGAATTTTGGAGGCGAATTATAGGAAAATGGGAATTTTAGAGGCGAATTATAGGAAAATGGGAATTTTAGAGGCGAATTATAGGAAAATGGGAATTTTAGAGGCGAATTATAGGAAAATGGGAATTTTAGAGGCGAATTATAAGAAATGAAATAAGCAAATTATAGGAAAATATAGGACACTAAATAAGAAAAATTATTGCATATCGGTATGCTTGGACTCGTATCACCTGGAATATTGCGAATTTTTTGTACACTGTTTTCTTGCATTATTGGATCACTTAACGGATTTACAAGTCCGTGCATTTCAAGATTTCGAAAGTGGTAGTTTTTCAGTAGATGTTCTATGACACGCAATTAAAAAATTATCTAATTTTAAAAAGACAGCGAAATTATAGGAAAATAGATTAAAATGAAGGAATTTATAGGAAAGTATTAAAATTATAGGAAAATGTAGGACGTCTAGTCACCCCGCCGTTAGATATTCATGTTAGAAATGTGTCCATTCGTGACGTATAAAAGCAACTTACATATCCGTCGTGTAGAGTGGTGGTTCGCCTTTATCTTTGGCCATGAAAGTGATGTTGAAGATGGGGTCGCTTCCTTTTATGGGAATATTGGTCAAGTTCTTCATGACCCTAACTTCTCCGGTGTCGGCGCTTACGGCAAAATATGCTAAGGGAAACAAATGGGGTACTATTTTGCTTTTCAATACTTCCAAAAGCGACATAAGACCCAAAAGTGTGCCAGATCGCTTTACTTATCATTTTGAGAGCTGGTCGTGAAGTAAAAAGAGAGTGTGGAGGTTAATCAAAATTTAAAATTTGCGCCACTCGAGTGAGGCTGTTCACTCCAAATTTGCCTGTACACAGATTATGTAATCTGGGATTACGCGAAGATTACGCAACGATTACGTGGAGTACGCCGAGATTACGTGGAGTACGCCGAGATTACGTGGAGTACGCCGAGATTACGTGGAGTACGCAAAGATTACGTGGAGTACGCCGAGATTACGTGGAGTACGCCGAGATTACGTGGAGTACGCCGAGATTGCGTGGAGTACGCAAAGATTACGTGGAGTACGCCGAGATTACGTGGAGTACGCAAAGATTACGTGGAGTACGCCGAGATTACGTGGAGTACGCAAAGATTACGCGGAGTACGCCGAGATTACGCGGAGTACGCAAAGATTACGCGGAGTACGCAAAGATTACGCGGAGTACGCAAAGATTACGTGGAGTACGCAAAGATTACGCGGAGTACGCAAAGATTACGTGGAGTACGCCGAGATTACGCGGAGTACGCAAAGATTACGCGGAGTACGCCGAGATTACGCGGAGTACGCCGAGATTACGCGGAGTACGCCGAGATTACGCGGAGTACGCCGAGAGTACGCGGATTACCCCGAGATTACGCGGAGTACGCCGAGATTACGCGGATTACCCCGAGATTACGCGGAGTACGCCGAAATTACGCGGATTACCCCGAGATTACGCGGAGTACGCCGAAATTACGCGGAATACGCCGAGATTACGTGGAGTACGCCGAGATTACGTGGAGTACGCCGAGATTACGAGGAGTACGCCGAGATTACGCGGAGTACGCAAAGATTACGCGGAGTACGCCGAGATTACGCGGAGTACGCCGAGATTACGCGGATTACCCCGAGATTACGCGGAGTACGCCGAGATTACGCGGATTACCCCGAGATTACGCGGAGTACGCCGAAATTACGCGGAGTACGCCGAAATTACGCGGAGTACGCCGAGATTACGCGGATTACCCCGAGATTACGCGGATTACCCCGAGATTACGCGGATTACCCCGAGATTACACCGAGATTACCCCGAGATTACACCGAAATTACGCGGATTACCCCGAGATTACGTGGATTACCCCGAGATTACGCGGAGTACCCCGAGATTACGTGGAGTAGGCTGAGATTACGTACTCTTTTAGGAAGCCTGTACACTGATTACGCGTAGTGATCAGCCCCTCGGTGCCACTCCTGTAATCCCAAGTCTCTGGAAGTCAGATAGTGTGGAGGGCCGTATGAGGACGACCACCAATCCCCCAACGGGTGGTTTTCATACTTCCGCCACGGGTGTCCCGTCTCTATCGCCAATCACAATCGCTAATAAAAAAGCCTAAGAGAAAATCGCGCCAAGACAAATGAGCCCAAAGACCAAAGTGAACGCCTCCAGAACATAGCCATCTAATTATCTTTGTGGTAGATGGTGAGCCTAGCTTTCAGCACGTATTTAAAAATGCGCCAATGTAGGGTTGACACACATTTGGTCATACGAGAAAAGGTTAGGAGTAGTCTTGTAAGAAAATTTTAAAGCCTAACCCTTATGCCAGAAAAGATAATGGGTACTGGCAAAAATGGGTCGACACCGTGTCCTTTTTTCTTAATACAATGACGCGATGACGTCCAAGTCACGGATTCTTTCACTGGCACTCTCTCTTTTTGAGGTCATCACGCTGTTTGTCACGCTACAACCTAGGAGCAACAAACACAACACCCCACACAAGGAAAACGCAACCCGTCAAAAGTCGTGGATTTTCTTGCGTACGTTTTTCATTGGCTAGACGCTTTAGCGCCTGCTGCCGTCGGAAGGGGAAAATTCGGAAATTGTCTTCCCCTTTCCGTAAAACGTTCAGCGTAAAGGGTCGTCCAATGAAATTGGTACACAACACTGCGTTAGCGTGTTTAAAGGCTAGCTGCGTTCTCCTTGTGTTTGTTGCTCCTAGCTACAACCAACTAGGTGTTTACCCTCTTTATTGTCAGCCGCCATCATGAACTTACAACAGGACTCCTTACATTTGCTCCGTGATTGAGTTTAGAGTTAGCTTACCTGATCGGTTATCGCTGCTTACTATGGAATACTCGATCTCGGCGTTGACACCGAAGTCTTTATCCGTGGCAAAAACTTTCCCTTTGATGATTCTGTCTAGTTGGTAGTCTTCGTCACAAACCAAACATACTTCGGTATCCTGAAATTCTGGAGCGTGGTCGTTGATGTCGGTTAAGTAAAGAATTACCTACGTACGGTTTAAAACACGTTAATTACTGTAAAACGAGAAATCGTTTGTTTTTAGTAAGAGTTCGACTGTCCTATGGCTGGTTAAATCTAGTAAATGCCAACTATTTGAATCCTAGATAAGTTTTTTATTTTGATTTACATTAATTCTTATGATAATGGCAGTGGTACTTATTGGTATGTCTCATCGAGGAATGTTTTTGAGTTTTGTAATTTTTACAGTATAGGAGTACAATCAGAGCCTTTTTATCCAATGGGCACAGTGCCCAGGGACTACGAAGGTTCGAAGGGGCCTACGAAAGTTCGAAGGGGCCTACGTAGGTTCGATGGGGCCTACGAAGGTTCGAAAGGGGCCTACGTAGGTTCGAAAGGGGCCTACGTAGGTTCGAAAGGGGCCTACGTAGGTTCGAAATTATTCCCGATCTCTGCTCTTAGATGTCGCCAAGCTCTCCACGATTTAAATGAGCGTTATTCTAGTTACGGTTTATTTATTTTCAAAAGTCGTGTTATTATTTTTAAAATGTCGCATTTTAGTTTCTATCATATATCTACTTTATTTAGGAACTAAATTAACCAAATTATCGAAAGCAAAAGTTTAATATTCACGTATTTTATAGAGAACTATTTTTCATCGTGGCGGAGTACAACCGATACCTTCAAGGTCCGTAGAAAATTTTTAAGACCTTTGTGTCGCTGTAACGAGGCGAGGGGGAAGTCATTTCCGAAGCCCAAAATTTTACCCCTCAAATAAGACGTCGTGCGGTTGGACCCAAGTGCCAGACTTTCTCCCCCTGTTTACTTTTGATAGTGGTCGTTAGACGCGCTGTTTTATCCCCCCCCCCGAATAAATAAAAAAAAAATGTCTGTTACTTCTGTCTGGGCTGTGTTCTGATTGCGTGTGTCGTTGGGATTGTCAAAGGCTTCAACTGTGATGATGAATTTCCTGTTCGGTTCGTAAAGCAGCTTTTGGTTATTAGTCAAGACTCCCTACGAAGATCTACCATTAGAATTTCAAAAATGGATGGTAAATATTGGAAAGCTACCGTCTTTTGGTCCAAGTCGAAGAACCGGTTGTCCTCGTTATTTTTCCTAAAGCGGTAATTAACGACTCCGTATTCGTCTTTCTCGTCCCTGTCCGTGGCTTGCAAGGTGAAGATGACCGTTCCGATCGTCTCGTTTTCTGGTCGAGTCACGGTGTAGTCACCGTCCACGAATTCCGGAGGCCAGTCGTTCTTGTCGATTATCTGAACCGTGACGTAGGCGCGAGAACTTTTCGGTGGTTTTCCGTTGTCCGTGGCTATGACGGTAACGTTCATCCACTTGTACCCATTGTCGTAATCCACGGCCAACATTTTAATGTACCCTGCGTTCGTTAGATATACAGGGTGTTTCAAAAGATTATGCAAAATTTTAAGGAGTTGTAGGGGGTGAGTTGACAAGTATGCCTGTTTTTTCCCCATTTTCCTACGATGAGTTAAAACTTAAAAGAGCGCCAGAGAGCTTCAAAGTGTGGCCTACTAGCTCCTGGAAGTAGGCTGCGACAAGCGCAAAACCAAGCAGCTGGGACTTTAAATGCTGTTTAAGTTTACTTTTTTTTGCTGGTTACCTCGATTTGTTTACAAATCGCTGAACCGGTTTTATTTAAACGTCTATTGTCCGTATCCATAGTGCTTGGCACAAAGTGTTAAATCATTAGATCTTTCCGTGCATGAACTGAATAGAGTCTTTAAACCGTCGAGAATATTAAAAATGCCGATCTCTAAAAATATGTTGACTTCCGAAACAACTTTTTCAATTAATACTGTTTTCAACCGTTTTTTAAGTTCATTATTAACTTTTTTCTTATTCATACTTTGGTCTATCAGTCCTTATAAACTTCAACTATGCCAAAAACCCTAAATAGCAAGTGGACGACACGGCAAACGACACAAAAAACAAGTGACTAATGTGTCGGACACTTTGGGTACGTTCAGTAACGCGAATCTGGGAAAAATCGGTTTTTACTTGATGTTTGCTTGATGACCACTCATCGTCATAGTGACGTAGGAAGTTACTGTTATTTTAGTCAGCGCTGTTTTTAAAGATGGCGGCTATAAATGTTAACACAGACGCGTTTGACGTCAAGTCATCAAAAAAACCTTCTCACCGAGATGGTTTTTTTGATGAGCATCGGATGCCTATCGTGACGTCAAATCGGAAACGTGAAAAATCGTACAGTAACAAAATGTTGGCATCGATTACTCAGTGATGTTTTTGATGAGCGTTACTGAACGAACCATTAGTTACTTGTTTTTATAGGAGGAGGAGCTAACACTCTCGACTTATAAGCTCCGCCTGCTACGTTCCGCCACAACGGCGGGGAATCAAATCCGTTATTCATTCCAAGTAGCGGTATGGATTCCTAGACATACTTATTATAGTTATTACGTTACTTATTGTAATATAATGTAGGTCTGTATCTTTTCTTATTTTAATTTTTGTTCAATCAAAAAGCTGTTTATTATAATTTACGATTACAATTTGACGTTAAGCCTCGTTCATAATCATAGATATTGGAAACATATATAAAGGTCTAGATACAATATTTCAAAGGGAGTTAATACGGAGGTGAAAGCTAGCAGAAACGCGTAATTTCTGCAGGCTATCCTTATAAGGCGCTATCTATCGGTAAGAAAGCTCGTGCTATCGTCGCAAGGGCCATCGTCTCCTGCTTAAAAATTATACTAAAAGTCACCAACAGATGGTGTCTAAAGACTACGGCCTGCGAAAAGGTCAAGCACTTACAAGGAGACTACCCGAGGTGGTTATCTCCCATTTGGTTCAAACTCGGTCGGTAAGTCGACCTTCATGTAACTTGAAAATCCCTAAAAGGGTGGACAAGAATGGGCTTTCGTTTTGCCATGGCAACCAAAAATGTTTTTCACAACTTAAAAACTGATTACTCCTCTTTACCCAATATATGTATATTTTCTCATATTTACCAAAATGGACGTATATTGGTCCAATTGTACCAGATTTAGCCATGATCTGAATTATGTATCTAATTGATGAACCTTTTTTAATTTTTTGAAAAATATTGTTAGGGGTTACCCTTAAAATCTTCGATTTTCCCATGTTAATTTTCATAGGGAAAATCAGTTTTAAATTAAAATGCTAAGAGAGCTCGCGCTCTTGGTCACGTGCCTTCCTCGGTGTCTGCTAGGGGTCAATTCCGTATTTTATGTTAGGCTTAGCCGCTCCGAAATTTATCTAGACCTTAATATACATTTCTTATATGTTATATCTATGGTCATAATACACAAGGTTGTAGTAGCTGCTGAAAGCGACATCTATCGTAATACACAAGGATAAATGACTTGTGAAGGAACATCGTTGTCACTGCCAGACAAAGGTTTATTCATTGAGTTAGGAATATTAATCTAGAGAATAGAGATCCAATCAAATCTGCTCCCCGCGAAACAAGTTTTTGAAAATTAAAAATGTGTCGTCTCCTCTAAAGACCTTTTCACACGAGCCAACTTTTTAAATCAAAATGCTGAGTCAGCAAAAATGGATCAGTGATCCATTTTTTTCTCGCGTACATTTTTGGTGGATCAACTCATCGAACTTTTATTCACACGAACCAACTAGTTGACTCAACTCAAGTTGACTCCTCTAGTTGGATCAAAAAGTTGGCTCGTGTGAAAAGGCCTTTAAATGACGAGAAAACGTTATCATATGACCCGTGGCGCCATCCATTATTTTGTAAAAAAATATATTTTTGCCGGAAAACGCGTCTTATTTGAACGAACCATTGAGAGATAGACGGCGCCACGGGTAGAATGATAAAGTTTTCTCGTCATTTGGGAGCAGACGGCACTCACGGCAGTATTCTTATTTTTTAAAAACTTGTTTCACGAAATACTGAAATCCGACGTTTTGATTGGACCTCTAGATTAATATTCCCAACTCAATGGGTTTATTAGCTGGTCAAAAAGATAGCAGTGTTGCCAGATTCCGAATATTTTGTTTGAAATACACCGAAAATGTCGTACTTTCGATTTTCCGGCAAATGTGGAGTTAACAATGAATATTTAGCGGCGAAGTATCGACCTTTTTGTAATGGGGAACGTTTATTATTGACTTTACCGGTAGTGGAATGGATGCTAAAGTACGAGATATTATTTCCTTGGTATTCTTCGAGGCTGTAGGTGATGACTTTGTCTTCGTCCTCGTCTGTGGCCTCGATCTTTAAGAGATTAATGCGGTCTTCCTCCTCCAGCGCTTCGGCCTTGTAAACCGGACACTCGCCCAGAGGACCGTCATCTTTGCCTTGAATGTTGAGGAAATCCGGATGGTGGTCGTTTATGTCAATCACCGTGAATTCTATCTTAACTAGAAGTAAAAAAATTATCTATTGGCTCCCATAAGCGTTAAGCGTAAAATAGCTCTTACAAGGAGACATCCCGAAGTGTAACCCACCGATTTTGTTCAAACTCGGGGGATTGGTAGACCTTCATGTATAATGAAAAATCCCAAAGGGAATTTATTCAATGGGCAACCGTTTTGCCATGGCAACGAAATTTTCTTTTGACAACACCAAATATTACATTTTCCCATTGAAAATAACATGGGATTTTGACCTCAAATTGATCAACAGTTGATGTTTTTTTGTCAATTTTTATCTATTTTTTTCTATTTTTGACTTCGAAATTTTTAAATTTGTTCAAATTTTTCACAGTGGGCAAAACGGTTGCCCATTGAATAAATTCCATTTAGGATTTTTCAACTTACATGAAGGGTCTACCAATCCCCCGACTTTGAACAAAATCGGTGGGTTACACTTCGGGATGTCTCCTTGTTAGTAGAAACCATAGAAAATATAGAAGGGGAATAGCAACTCGACCGATTTATCTTCGGGCCTATCACCTTCCTTGACGAATTGAAGCCTCATCCATTTTAAATACAGGGTGTTTCCAAAGGTAGTGATCGTACGGGGAACCCGACCCCGACCCGGTAAGTCGGCGATCCTCGGGTTGTAAAATTTTTGGGTCGGGTATTTTTTAAGTCAGGTTTTCCAAAAAAAAATTGAATAAATGCCCGCGCGAGGGTATATTCCTATTCGATCGAAATCCCATTCGACCGAATTCAATATGTTTCCGAAATATAGCCCAAAAGGCGGATTCGGTTCATTGGGACCTTTTGTTTTGTTTTTTCCTTCTGCCCCGAGATATAGCAGGGTACGCAAAAACGTTATACCTAAACAAAATTGCTACAGGTGTACTAACGGTAAGGTCAGGTAAGGTTAGGTTAGGTTAATCTCTCACTTCCCTAGGGTGGCGCGCTTTTATAAATATATTTATGCTTTGAACTTTTTATTTATATCAAGAATACAATAATTCGAACAATTTCATTTTTTAATGTGAATTAACTGGCTCCAATAAGACTATCAACACTTATTTATATAAGAAGTAAACCTTAAAAAAGTCTCATAAAAACGAAATTTGATGTACTATAAAAAATAATATAAACGTGCAAAATTGGGCTGTAAACCGCACAATTGGGGTATTTTCGATCGATTGGGACTCAATGTTAAATCGTTTTCGAACGAATGGGATTTCGGTCGAATGGGACCAAAGCCGAGCGAGTGCTTAGCTACCGCCTACAACCAAAACGGAGAAGGATGGGGCAAGCCAGCACTCTTTTCTCTCGGCGACGTCTCTCGTTCGAAGGTAAAAAGGTCGCGTCACAAGTCGCCAGGCTCGCCTCTCGTTCACCGTGGTTTGGATTTCGTTTTTGGTTTTAGCAGTAGTCTAAAATATTGTTCCATAATTTTGTCACTTTGCGGAATATTTTACCGAGAGCTGGTAACGGAGTGACGTGATCACAAGAAGAAAATCTCCCCCTAGCGAGGGGCTGTCAAAGGCTACATGTGACGCGGGAGCAAGCGGACGCAAAACGGTGACGAAGCCCGTATTGCAGTCTGTCTCGTGAATAGCTCTCAGTAAAATTTTTACATGTGAAGAATAGATAGTGTCACACTTATGGGGTGGCGGAGTGGTTAGCAATTTCGCCTCGCAGCAAGAGGAGCCGGGTTCGATCCCAGCTTGTGGCACTGGGTGAAAACTCGGAAGAACTCCTTCCGCGTTGAGTTTGCAAGTTCTTTCCCTACTGGTTTAAGGGGTTTTCCCCCGAGCTCTTCGGTTTCCCCTTCCATAAAAACTTGTTGAGGTTTACGGTAATAGAGAGTGTAGGGAGCTGTTGGCTCGCGTGGCATGCAGGGCTTGACACCACCCTCCTACGCATTGTAACCCGGCCACCTGAATTAATGGCTTTAAAAGTCGCTTGATGACTTAGGCCTAAGGTGGTGCCTTGGGTATTAGCCTAGCTGATTATTATTATTATTATTATTATTATTCCCTCCCCCCACGCGCGTGCGTGAACTGCGTTTCAATCGAGTTGGAAGACGTAAATTTTAAAGAATCATAGTGTTATTGGGTTGATTTGTTTGACGATTACTGGCAGCTAGGAGCAACACACAGAGCACCCCACACAAGGAGAACGCAACCCGTCAAAAGTCGTTAGTTGCCCCTCCCAGCTAAATTCTAGGGAGGGGCATTGCCCCCCCCCTGCCCCTCCCGGTTCCTACGCCCCTGAAAAAGCCTAAGAGAAAATCGCGCCAAGACATATGAGCCCAAAGACAAAAGTGAACGCCCCCAGAACATAGCCATCTAATTATCTTTGTGGTAGATGGTGAGCCTAGCTTTCAGCACGTATTTAAAAATGCGCCAATGTAAGGTTGACACACATTTGGGTCTTAGTTCACTTTTGATACAACGAGAAAAGGTTAGGAGTAGTTTTGTAAGAAAATTTTAACGCCTAATCCTTATGCCAGAAAAGATAATGGGTGCTGGCAAAAATGGGTCGACACCGTGTCCTTTTTTCTTAATAAAATGACGCGATGACGTCCAAGTCACGGATTCTTTCACTGGCACTCTCTCTTTTTGAGGTCATCACGCTGTTTGTCACGCTACAACCTAGGAGCAACAAACACAACACCCTACACAAGGAGAACGCAACCCGTCAAAAGTCGTGCATTTTCTTGCGAACATTTTTCATTGGCTAGACGCTTTAGCGCCTGCTGCCGTCGGAAGGGGAAATTCGGATATTGTCTTCCCCCCGCCCGTAAAACGTTCAGCGTAAAGGCTCGTCCAATGAAATTTGTACATAACACTGCCTTAGCGTGTTTAAAGGCTAGCTGCGTTCTCCTTGTGTTTGTTGCTCCTAGGTGGCAGAGTGGAGTGGAATAAAAATCGTCTCAATAGGTGGTTTCGCTTGTTCCGGGATTTCGGAGTACGGTAAGAAGAGTAAGGCGATTCCGTGGTGGAGAATAGTTTGGAATCGGAGTAATAAGGTTTTCCAAAATATCTGCCTGCGGCCTTTTAAGCAGATAAATTCTGGCAAACAGACGACAAAATCCGATTTACATTTCCTTTTCAGAAGTAGTTAAAAGAGCATCCCCGGAACAGGCGAATAAAACGATTTAGAGTAAAAAGAGTACACTTTTAGTTCGAGAACATGCAGCAAAAAGAAACCACCTACTATAGTTATTTTCCATAAGACTAAATAAATACATTATTGAGATCTGCTTTGGAAAAACAACCTTAATAATAAATATTTACTTTTGTCGATTTGATCTGGATACAACGGATCGAAGTTGACGTCTTCGGCTTCGATGACGAGCACGGCTGTCTTCATATTTTCTCTGTCCGCTTGGGTGGCCGTCAGCCGTCCGGTTACGTTGTGTATCTCAAAGACTTCCTTCCAATTGTAGCTGTCCTCGACTGTCGAATAACGGGGGTTTTTGGCGCTGCTCTCGTTGAAATTGATTCTATAACTGATTTCAAGTACGTCTTGTTACTCGTACGAAACGGTAGTTGGGAATATTTAAAAACGGTGGTATTTACACAATTTTGTGGTCTTTATCCACGTCTTTAGCCACGAAAATGCCCAGTTCAAATTCGCTTTGTTCTTCTTCAAAAGCCGCGATAATATTCGTATTCTCTTCCAAGATCGGTTTCTACGGATAATCAGTATTCTTAAAGTGTTGGTTGCACGAAATTTTAGCTATGGCTAATTAATTATTCATTAGAAAGAGCAAACATTTTATAGCAAGTACAGAAAATTTCATCAAAATCGGTTAAGTGGTCTTCGAATTATTATAAAAAGAAGTCGAAATGGTGGAAATCGAGTTTTTCGGCGAATTTCCAGACTTTCTCGACACCCATGACGTCAGAAAATGCGAAGCGTATCATTGGGTAATTGCCTGTAATACATTTCTTTACATCTGGGATTAAAAGCGGGTTGATTTAACACCCAGGAAAAAGTCCTACACGGTATTAATTGAAATAGGCATACACAAGCCTACGTAGTAGAAAAACGATATGAAACCGAAGGCTCCTCGTAAATTGTTTGTTAAACGTCGGGTCGCGCGCGCGTAAAAAAATATTTGTTATTTCGATAATAAGCCTAATATTATGATTAAAAACCTCTGGTTTGAAAATTTCTACAAGTAAACAGAATCCCTCCACTTCAGTTCCTTCTATTTTAGGAATTAAACTACAGCTTTGATTTGCCCCAAATTGCTCGTGCTACGGAGGAGATAAATTCGTCGCAAATTTCAGGATTTTGACTCTTTGAGGAGCGAAAAAGGTGAGTTTCGGAATCAAAGTGAATACACTTAGACTTGGAAATTTGTTTCGACAATGACATTTTTGGAAAGAGAACGTCCAGGGCTTCAAAACAAGCCCGCATTCATTCGTTTTTATTACTATCGATTATTCGTCCAACCAACACTTTAACGAATCATTCCAAGTTTCGATTCGAAGCTGAGGTCGTACCTGATTGTTGATGTCAATGACGTTGACGACGACGACGCAAGTGGACTCTTCGTCTTCCGAATCGGACAGTCCATCAGTGGCTTGTACCTTCAGTTCGAAGACATCAGAGCCTCCGTTGGATTCGGGGGCTAAATCGGCTCCCGGCGCCACGCTGATTTCTCCAGATTGCCTGTCCACGATAAAGTGGGAACTCGAGGTTTCGGTCATACTGTAGGTCACTTTCTTGAAGGCTGGTGAGTAGTCTTTGTCCGTGGCTTCGACTTTTACGTTGATGCTTTGTTCTGATAATTTTTAGTAGACTATCATTTAAGCAAATCATACCCTTTTTTACAAAGAAAACTTACTTGCTTTGAGAGTTTCGTTAATGGTAGTTTTGTAAACACGAGTTTCGAATTTTGGTACGTTATCATTTATGTCCTATACAGGAAGGATAATGTGAGGCTTAAAGTGCAATGAACCTAATTCCTGATACACCTGACAAGGCTTAACTAATTTAAAATAGAGGAGAGAAAATTACGTCGTCTTAAAGAGAGTATGCTCTTCTAAGTTTGAAACGCGCATTGCGCCCTTTGTACCACCACTGGATGGGCGAAAAAGAAGAAATCAGGCGATAGTATCGGCACCTGGTAGAGATAAATTGAAGCTTCTTCCTTCCCCCTTTCTCTCTCTACGCGCCTCTCTCTTACCAAAGCAGCTGGCATCATGCATTGCGGGACGCGTTACGTTTCTCTTTTTCGACACCGGGTGGATTTAGCGCTGTACTTTCGACAGTCGTTAGCTTGAACCAACACTGCCTCTCGATTCAAACGTAAGGGTTGATAGGCTTATGATCATACTCCCTATGAAGCAGCTTTTCATTAGGCCAAAAACGACGCAAAAATATCAGTAATGCTTGGTTTCCACTAGCGCGCGTAAAGGCGTGTTTCTTAAGTTTGATCAAGTTAAAAAAAAATTTACGGTTGCGAAAATAAAATAGTATCATGATGGGCAAGGTTCGTAGAGAAAAAGTTTTACACCATGGGCGCTTGTGGAAATTAAGCTTTAAGCCCCATTTTCATGCTCGCTGGTAGCGGGTAAAAATCGTCAAAATCCACTTCAGCTACACACTTTTTGACTTTACGCGTCGATCTGTTTCAAACAGATATTTTAGGTTTCTTTTCATGCTTGCGAGTGGCGGAAGCGAATTTTGACGATTTTTACCCGCTACGAGAGAGCATGAAAATAGGGCTTTAGGCCTAGGCATCACACTCAACGTTGGGAAGTACAAACGTTGTTAAGCGTGTGAAAGAAAAATACATTATGATTCGCGCTTGTGGAAAGTAAGTTTAAAGCTGGGAAACCAACTTTATGTATCACAACAGAAATCGCAGCAGATAGACGCATTCAGATATAACCTACAGGGAAATATGCAAAAAGGGGCGAAATCCACCCGAGGTACCTTCCTATTTAATAATGTTTGAGGTAGATGGCGACACTATAAAGTTTATGAAAAATAAACTTTTTTTAAAAAGTTATTTATTAATTACTAAATTATAATACTTTAAATTCTTATTAAAAATATATAATTTTTGTAATTTTAACAGTAGTTAACACTCTCCGCCGTAGATGGCACTATAATACAATTTTAAACTATTCAATCAGGGAAGATAATGTTGTATTTTAAATCTCGACCAAACCGTTCTGCACTAAAAACTGAAAACTTTCAACCTATCGTTGAAATTCAAAATTATGACGTCATGTTGCTATCAGAGCGCCATCTAATAACAAATAACGCCATCACCACGTTACCTTGGATGAATTTTACCCCTTTAAAGTTGTCTCTGCGCCTTAAAAATTGTAAATCGATCTTAAGGGAACTTTCCCCTTATTTATCTAGTTAAGCCTTGATCATTGTTTCTGGAATAAGGTGGTTTATTCGCCCTACCATGAATTCAACTGTAATGGTGGCGTTAGGGTCCGAATACTGCTTGGGTGTCCCGCAATCATTGGCTTCAACGCCAATTTGAAAAGTCCGAGATGCGATGTTCGATTTGGGGTTGGTGACGGCTGCGGGATATTCGGAATGATTCTGTTCGAAATCTAATTCTCGCTTTAATCGAAATTCGCCGATGTCCTTGTCAATTGTGAAGAACGTTTTGTAGTTCGTCAGTTGGTATTCCACTTGGGAGTTTTTGGTTCCCTGTTTGTCCTTGTCAATAGCCTGAAACGTTTTCAAGTTAATTTCCAATTTACGCCTATAACAACACGGTTTATACCTCCAGTTTAATTGTTCCCAAAAAATCGTTTTCGTTTTCGTTGTAGACTGTGCTTAAACTCAAGATTTGGAAAACGGGCTTTTCGTCGTTATCATCCAGGACCTATTAGAACGTTAAGATTAATATTTCAGATTGACTTTCACTCGCGCCACGGCACTGACAGTTAACTGCTAAAATCTCCAATAGGCCTAATGCTTAGTTTCCACTAGCGCGGGTAACTAACCGAGCATTTCGCACTAGCGGCAAACCAAGCATTTCGCACTAGCGGCAACCGAGCATTTCGCACTAGCGGCAAACCAAGCATTTCGCACTAGCGGCAAACCAAGCATTTCGCACTAGTGGCAAACCAAGCATTTCGCACTAGCGGCAACCGAGCATTTCGCACTAGCGGCAACCAAGCATTTCGCACTAGTGGTAACCAAGCATTTCGCACTAGCGGTAACCAAGCATTTCACACTAGTGGTAACCAAGCATTTCGCACTAGCGGCAACCGAGCATTTCACACTAGTGACAACCAAGCATTTCGCACTAGCGGCAACCGATCATTTCGCACTAGCGGCAAACCAAGCACTTCGCACTAGCAGCAACCGAGCATTTCGCACTAGCGGCAAACCAAGCATTTCGCACTAGCGGCAACCGAGCATTTCGCACTAGCGGCAACCGAGCATTTCGCACTAGCGGCAAACCAAGCATTTCGCACTAGCGGCAAACCAAGCATTTCGCACTAGCGGCAAACCAAGCATTTCGCACTAGTGGCAAACCAAGCATTTCGCACTAGTGGCAAACCAAGCATTTCGCACTAGCGGCAACCGAGCATTTCGCACTAGCGGCAACCGAGCATTTCGCACTAGCGGCAACCAAGCATTTCGCACTAGCGGCAAACCAAGCATTTCGCACTAGCGGCAACCGAGCATTTCGCACTAGCGGCAACCGAGCATTTCGCACTAGCGGCAACCAAGCATTTCGCACTAGCGGCAAACCAAGCATTTCGCACTAGCGGCAACCGAGCATTTCGCACTAGCGGCAACCGAGCATTTCGCACTAGCGGCAAACCAAGCATTTCGCACTAGCGGCAAACCAAGCATTTCGCACTAGCGGCAAACCAAGCATTTCGCACTAGCGGCAACCGAGCATTTCGCACTAGCGGCAACCGAGCATTTCGCACTAGCGGCAACCGAGCATTTCGCACTAGCGGCAACCAAGCATTTCGCACTAGTGGTAACCAAGCATTTTGCACTAGCGGCAAACCAAGCATTTCGCACTAGTGGCAAACCAAGCATTTCGCACTAGCGGCAACCAAGCATTTCGCACTAGCGGCAACCGAGCATTTCGCACTAGCGGCAACCGAGCATTTCGCACTAGCGGCAAACCAAGCATTTCGCACTAGCGGCAAACCAAGCATTTCGCACTAGTGGCAAACCAAGCATTTCGCACTAGTGGCAAACCAAGCATTTCGCACTAGCGGCAACCGAGCATTTCGCACTAGTGACAACCAAGCATTTCGCACTAGCGGCAACCGATCATTTCGCACTAGCGGCAAACCAAGCACTTCGCACTAGTGGCAACCAAGCAGTTCGCACTAGTGGTAACCAAGCATTTCGCACTAACGGCAAACCAAGCATTTCGCACTAGTGACAACCAAACATTTCGCACTAGCGGCAACCGAGCATTTCACACTAGTGACAACCAAGCATTTCGCACTAGCGGCAACCGATCATTTCGCACTAGCGGCAAACCAAGCACTTCGCACTAGCGGCAACCGAGCATTTCGCACTAGCGGCAAACCAAGCATTTCGCACTAGCGGCAACCGAGCATTTCGCACTAGCGGCAACCGAGCATTTCGCACTAGCGGCAACCGAGCATTTCGCACTAGCGGCAACCGAGCATTTCGCACTAGCGGCAACCGAGCATTTCACACTAGTGACAACCAAGCATTTCGCACTAGCGGCAACCGATCATTTCGCACTAGCGGCAAACCAAGCACTTCGCACTAGTGGCAACCAAGCAGTTCGCACTAGTGGTAACCAAGCATTTCGCACTAACGGCAAACCAAGCATTTCGCACTAGTGACAACCAAGCATTTCGCACTAGCGGCAACCGAGCATTTCACACTAGTGACAACCAAGCATTTCGCACTAGCGGCAACCGATCATTTCGCACTAGCGGCAAACCAAGCACTTCGCACTAGCGGCAACCGAGCATTTCGCACTAGCGGCAAACCAAGCATTTCGCACTAGCGGCAACCGAGCATTTCGCACTAGCGGCAACCGAGCATTTCGCACTAGCGGCAACCGAGCATTTCACACTAGTGACAACCAAGCATTTCGCACTAGCGGCAACCGATCATTTCGCACTAGCGGCAAACCAAGCACTTCGCACTAGTGGCAACCAAGCATTTCGCACTAGCGGCAACCAAGCATTTCGCACTAGCGGCCACCAAGTATATCGCACTAGCGGCAACCAAGCATTTCGCACTAGCGGCCACCAAGCATTTCGCACTAGTGGAAATGCCTCGACACTGGTGTTCGCGGCGTTTTTTCCCGAATGAAAGTAAGCGAAAATAAGATGTCTCTGACCGTGATGGTGATTTGTTCATTGACTTTGTTTCCATTGCCGTTGTCGTCCACGACTTCGATGGGCATGATGTGTTCCTCCTGAACCTCCCGGTCGATGTTGTTTCCTTCCTTCAGCTTTATCACTCCGGATAGTTCGTCAATTTCGAAGCTACATCAAGACTAATTATATAAAATTTCCCGGAAACAAGAATGCATTCAGGTTCCTATAGAACACGGGGGAAATTACAGTACCCTCGTTCGCTTTATCAGGGGAGTATGAACTTCCATATTTAATAATAACTAGGGGAAGATCACTAAGCATTAGAGTGGCCTAATAATCATGATTAAATGATTAAAAATTGAATCATGATTAAATCATTTGAATCACGATTTAATCAAAATAATCACGATTTAATAAATTTAATCACGACTCAATCTTTTCAATCTTGATTTCATATTTTAATTAATTAGTAGTCTAATTTTTAATATCAATGAACTAAATAAAATACCTCGTAAAATACTAAGACAAGTAGTGTTTTTCTAAGGGTTTAATAATCATTTTTCAGGTAAATATTGAGTAAATATACAATTTACAATTTTTATCACCGCTTAATGGCAAATTATTTAAGGAAAAAAAATATCAATGAACCTAAAGGAAAAGTCCAGGTTCGATAAAACTTGGGTCTATTTGAAAGATCATGTTTAAATAAACTCAAAAATATCAGTCGTAAAATTGTATCTTTTTTTAATGACGATAAATTAATTTTTAAACGAGCGAAATTTACCCGCCAAGCGAGCTGCCATTTACTTTCGCCTTCCCTCCACAGACCGCACGCGGAGCAAGCGTGCGCAGGGAACAGAGCGCTGTTATAGCGCGAACAGCGCGTGAGTCCTAAAACGTCACATTTGTGCCACCTAGGCTGCGTTCAGTAACTTTCAACGAAGTAACTAAAAATTATTTTCGTGGAGCCCGTTACTAACGTGACGTAGAATCTTGTTGAACGCTTTTTTACGCTCGTTGTAAATTTTGTAAAACATCGTCTGTTGCGGCGTCTGCAGCTAGCTTTACTCCGTTCTGCGACGTCACGTGACCGTTGAACAACGGAAAAACCTGCTCTTACAGCCGATGACTTCGTTGCTCAACGGACGGGCAACGTGACGTCAAAACCGGAAATAAAAAAAAACAGTTCAGTAAAAAACCGCTGACCATTGAGCTCAGCGCTGAGCTTTTGTAGAGTTACTGAACGCAGCCCTAGTTTAACAGAAGGTTTAGATGATTGGCGATAGCTTCGATTAAAGCAAGCAGTAGCGTGTTTTAGCAGATAATTTTCGATTTAGTTCATACTCCCTTTAACCACAATTGAGCGTTTCACATTTGATTGATCGACATTCATCTCTGACGTTATAGACGCTTAAATAAAACGCGTTCAGCGATTTGCCTAGAAATAGTAATACAGAGCCAGGACATACTTGTAAAAGCGTTATATTTTAAAGCGCGCGCTGCTCAATATTTCAATCAATTTCACACGCACCTCCTGAAAGAAAAAAATGCTTGCGCTGTCAACTTAGCCCTACGAAATAATAAAACTAATAGCGTTTTCCATTTGATTGCTCAAGATTCGCTCTGAATCTATCTCTGACGTCATAGATCTCGCCCCAATCGTCTAGAGTAAAAAAGCAAATGGAATATTCCATGAACATATTCCCGCGATTTGTTGTTTTTCGTCTGCTTGTAATTTGAATTTTCGCGTCTTGGTCTGCCATTTTGCCAAAAAATCTAAAAGGAACACGCGAAAATTTGCTCCGATCTCGATCTCGATCCGTTGATCTGTTGAAATCGGCAGATCGGTTTTGGGCGATCTCAGAGCACCCGAGAGCGCGAAATGGAACACTCGAAACTTGATCGGAGCAGATGCGAGCACGCTAATGGAACATTAAATGTTGATCAGAGCGATCTAGAGTGCTCGAGAGCAGTCAAATGGAAAACGCTGTAACATAAACACGTGACTATTTTATTTAGTGACTCGCGCATGGGCGTGGGCGAAGAAAGAAGAAGAGAACGGCATTTATTGAAGCGCCTGTTGATCGTACTCCGATTTAGAGAGAGCATGTTTTGAGCGATTTTATGCTCATGCTAAAACGGGACACGCAAAAAACTGCTTCGGTCGGATAGAGCACTTTGGAACAGGGGCAGATTTTAAATTTAAACTTGAAAATGTTCCTTAGCACCCGAATGCATTCTTATCAGAAACGAATCTCCAAGTACAGTGCAATGGCTTACCTTCTTTGCAGGACGGAAGATTTCGATATGTAGAACCTCAAACCATTAACCCCGAATTCTCCACTATCTTTGTCCGTAGCCTTAAAGAGATGGGTACGTTTTACGATACTAATAACAGCGCAATAGGTTTGTTCAACTTTAATTCTTTACCGTGATTTTAGTTAGAATGGTTCCGGTTTTTTCGTTCTCCTTAATTTCGGTAGTTAATTTACTCGTTACCACCGGGACGTTATCATTTATGTCCAATAGTTGTATCTCCAACTCCGCATCGTCTTTCATAACTTTATTGTTTACGCCAACGACTTTCAACTATTAATAAAAAAACAATCATTGGTTTATGTAGGAATTATTTACCATTTTGGCACCCAATGAATATCTAGGAAGAAATTTTCGCCGATAGTTTGGTGACCGAGTTAGTAGTCTTCTTTAAAAACACGCGTCATCAAGACCACTAACGGAATACTGACTTAATGTTGTCACAACTACCGATGGAATAAACACAAACTGTCAAAAGTACAATTAGAGTAAATGCTTGTTGCCTAAAGTACCATTAGAGTAAATGCTTGTTGCCTAAAGAACCATTAGAGTAAATGCTTGTTGCCTAAAGAACCATTAGAGTAAATGCTTGTTGCCTAAAGTACCATTAGAGTAAATGCTTGTTGTCAAAAGTATCATTGGAAAAAATACTTAATTGTTGGCAAGACCACCAATGGAATAAGCACTTGTTATCATGACTACAAATGGAATAAATATTTCACAAGAATACAGGTGGAATAAATTCTTGTTGTCAAGATTATTAATTGAATAATTAATTGTTGTCAAGCTTACTAATGGTATAATCAGATGTCGTCTGCTTAGGAACCTCTAACTCGGTCATGTCACTAACGGCAAAAATGTCTTCTTAGATCTTCATTTAACATATACCTTCACTTTGACTTTCTTTTCCAACCCCAAAAGGTCGTCATCGTAGTCCAAATAAGTGTTGTTGTTGACCTTAACCGTAAACTCCTGTTCCTCTGTGCCAGAAATGGGTGTGACTTTAAACATTCCACCAGCGTATTGCTGGTTCGTTTCCAAACTGATCTGGAACGCGGCGTTTGAGCCCTGCGTGGTAATCCCCGTTATAATAATGACATTGGTAATTGGGCATATGCAAGAATGAATTCGGGTACCTAATAATATTCGATTGCAGGAACTCTAAGGCTACACTCGGGCCTCGCATATTTGGTAGCAAACCTTCGTTTGCTATTTTACCGTTGGGTGATTAAAGGGCAACGCAAGTGGTCATACAGGGGGGGGGGGGGGACTATGTTTTCTTCAACAAGCCGTAAGTAGGTTTTCCAAGGATGATTTTATACAGCGCGAAAGCCTTATTATCCTTGGTGTAGCCACGTGGCGCAATTTCGCTCTCATTCGCGAATTTTTCGATTTTCATCGCTGAGTTAGCTCGCAATCAACGAATCCAGGAATTTAGGCCTAGCTTAATTTATTTATTATGGAGAAAAGAACTGGGTTAGTTTCCAAGAGTTGAACTTTGATATTTTCGATTTAACAATGTTTTGGAATAAAATTATTTGTGAATTGAATATTTTTAATAATGGAAGTTGAAACATTAGGCCTTGGACGCGGTAAATCTCTGTCGCTAGCCTCACATTGGATTAAGAAAATTCAACACCACACACACTCCTATATCCCGTCTCCCTTGACAATTTCCCTATCATTATACCCCGACAGAATATTTATCTTTTTTTATTTTGTAGAAGTTTAGGATCCGATTTGTCGGTAAGCACGGAGACTTCACCTTCCTCGGCCATTTTTGCGACTAAAGAATGCATGGATTTTGCGTAAAAACCGCGAGAGCCGCATTTATACAAAATAAATTCGGCAAATATGGTTCTGCTTTTTTTACAGAGGGAAAGGCTATGGCAGATAGCGCATGCGCAGTCGTTCTTTTCATCTATAAGATAATTTACCCCCCTGCATGGTCACTTGCGTTGCCCTTTAATAAGCAGACGATCTTCCTCTACAAAGTATACGAAGGTGGTACCAGAAAACTAATTCTTAGGTAACCCGAATACATTCTTGGTATTTGGTATTCTGATTATTCTAGTCTTATTTACCTTATCTTCGTCTTGGACTTTACATGTCCCGTCGTCTGAGACAATGTCGACAGATGTCTCCTTGTTCGAGTGTTCCGGTATTTCCGCCCTGTACAGCTTTTGGTTGAATTTCGGTGGACAATTGTCTATGTCGATAAATCTCAAGTTGCAGACTTTGGACGCAGTTCCGAATCCCGTTTCTGGTTCTTCGGTAATTCCGTTGAGTTCGACCACCTGGTAAAAACGCTCTTTGAATGCGCGTCAATGAACTAATTAACTTTCAGGTACGTTTCTCGCGCACCATTATTTTGGATAATTAAGCCTGCAGGAGTTCGGTTTTTCCAGCCATATTATTAACTATTAATAATTTTCTATAGGCTAATATCCTGTTGTATTCCAAGTCAGCTAGCGACTTTTAATGCGTTTATTCAGGTGACCGGGTTACGATGAAGGGGTCAAGCCAATGGCTCCCTACACTCACTATTACCATTATCTTCAACACGTTTTTGTGGAAGGGGAAACCGAAAAACTCGTTTGAAAACCCTTTTAATTAGTGGGGATAGCTGTGATATTTTAATATACAGCTTTTACATTTGAATGAAAATAGGATAAAAATATAAACGGCAAATACCTTGATTTAAAGAATAAAGAAAACTACTGCCGGGTTACAATGCGTAGTAGGGTGGTGGAAAGCCCTTCATGCCACCTAGGAGCAACAAACACATGGAGCCTTTAAACACGCTAACGAAGGGTTGTGTACGAATTTCATTGGACGAGCGTCACGAGCCTTTACGATGAACGTTTTACGGGCGGGGGGGAAGACAATTTCCGAATTTTCCCCTTCCGACGGCAGCAGGCGCTAAAGCGTCTAGCCAATGAAAAACGTACGCAAGAAAATCCACGACTTTTGACGGGTTGCGTTCTCCTTGTGTGGGGTGTTGTGTTTGTTGCTCCTAGACAACCACTCCCGACACTTACAAGGAGAGTACCCGAGGTGTTTATTGCCGATTTTGTTCAAAGTCGGGCGTAATGTAGACCTATATGAGATTAAATTTCACAAAAGGAGACGTTGCACTACCCATTCCATTTGCCATGACAACCGAAAATGTTTTTGACCACTTAAAACCAAAAAATCTCCATTTAAAAAAGGATGGTATTTTCTCGGTTTCACCTACGAAAATTTAAAAAAAAATTTAAAATCACGGAGTAATTAGGTAAATTTCATCAAGTTTGGGAAAATTGGAAAACGTTTTTACGGTTAAATTTTTAAATTTTTGGGTAAAATAAGGAAAAAATCTTATTTTTGTTTTAAGTGGTCAAAACAATTTTCGGTTTGCCATGGCAAATCGAATGGGTAGTGCAACGTCTCCTTTTGGGAAATTTCAAATCTCATATAGGTCTACATTACCCCCGACTTTGAACAAAATCGGCAATAAACACCACGGGTACTCTCCTTGTGAGTGTCATTGATTCCTTTACAAGGGTCAAAGCCCCGGGTTTTGATGGAATTACAATCGAGTTTTTTAGGATTCTGTTTTTAGTATGTCACTTGGTGCGCCTCTACAATGCATGTTTGACTCTTGGTCACTTCCCAAAACTTTGGAAAGTGGCAAAGATTGCATTAATTTACAAGGAGGGTAGAGATAGGCGGAATGTTAGGTCATACCGACTAATATCTCTCCTTTCAATAGTAGGTAAGGTCCTTGACAAACTCCTTCATAAGAGAGGATTAAAGGGAATATAACCTGCAAAGCAATCTTTATGGAAAACCCCTTCAATTTTTCTAATTTCCCTGTACAGTGGCGCCAAACATTTTTAAAGCCAAAGGCCAGAGCTGCAAACGTTGGAGTTCCACACCAAATACCTGAGGTTATATTCCCTTTAATGAACGACGCATGCTCTTAACAACATCGTCGAGAACATTAAGCGCAATAAAGATTGTAATCTGCTAATTCTGCACACTAATCTAATCTCCCTTGACTCGGAACTGGGGTATAGAAATACAATAATCTGATGTTCCGAAAAAGACAACTGATTTTCATAATTTTTAATTTTTTCGTTTATTGTTAACTTCGAACCATGTAAACTTTTTGAATAGCTTATCAAGCTCGTATATTAGGGAGCGTTCCGACTAATCAAAAAGCGTCCCTGAGAGTCAGTGGCTCGATCAATTCGAATCTTACCGTAATTGTGAATTGGATTTCTTCACTAAAGTCCTTGAGCTTCGGGTCGGTTAATTTCGGCGACTTTTTAATCTTTAATTTCGCGTCGGTTTTATCGATCTCAAAGTACTCGTCCATGATTCCGTTCGCTGCAAAGATTGGTTTCAAATCGAATTACGGAATAGGCTCATTCACAAATGGCTTACAGGGAAACAAACATTTCAAGCGAAGCCCTTTAGCGGTTTTAATGTTTTCATTTATACTAGATGGCACCAATTTAAACTTTTGTATGGTAGCTAGGAGCAACGAACACAACACCCCTAGGTGTTGCTCCTAGGTGTGGTAGGGGAATAAATGATTAACATTTTATTAAACAAAACAACTAATACTAAATTAATATTTTTCGCGCCACCTGGTAAAACTTATACGTTTCTCATTAATGTACAAGTTCCGTATCTTTCGTTTGCTAATTTTTAATTGAGAGCGGTGCCTCCGAAATTTTATTTTGGAGGCACCGCTGAGAGCCATTTCGAAAATGATCACATATTTCTGTTTAACTAATTGTTTAATTAGGCCTCTTTACCTCGTCGTTATAGTGAGCGCGTGCATGGAGCCGCGTCATGGAGTTGAACCGGCTTCGACCTCGCATGGATTAACTCAAGGTTTCTAGATTAACTAACTGCTAAAGCAGTGGCGTAGCTGATGGTCCGCAGGGCCCGCGGTGCGTGGGGGCCACGAGCTTCATGGGGGGCCTCGAGCTTCGGGTGGGGCCCCCGCTATCCATAAAAAAATTAAAAATGGGGGGGGCCTCATAGAGATTTTTGCGGGGGGGGGGCCTCTGAGTTCTCAGCTACGCCACTGTGCTAAAGGCTGAGTCGCAAGGCAAAACAAATCGTCCTACGCGCGTTACAGTCACCCCCTAGCGAGAAATAACGTAAAATGTGGAATGACTTAAATTGGGGAGAGCAAATTTAAAGCATTCCTCAGGGATTAACCAAATAGCTACTGGTCGCCATGTATTCCAACTTTTCGAAGCACATACACCTTTCAATTACTTGGACTTGGTTTAAAGGAATCATCGTGTAAACAATTTATAATATAAACTTTACGTTTAACTTCCATACGTTGGAGACAACAATCAAAATTGATAATGCGTTGTAATTTTAAAAGAAAATGAAATTATTAGATGGCGCTACGGACCCTACTTCCGTTGCTCTCCCATAAAACGTTACTGTAGCCAAGAAAAAACCGTAACTTCTGCCAGTTGCCATATCATGAGGTTTTCTACGCGTGGGGCTTATCCTTTAGCTAACTAACTTCATAATTGTGGAACATAATTGTCGACTAACTGACGCAATTGTGGAACGTAGTTGTAGTCTAACTGACGTAATTGTGGAACGTAATTATCGACTAACTGACGCAATTGTGGAACATAATTGTCGACTAACTGACGCAATTGTGGAACATAATTGTCGACTAACTGACGCAATTGTGGAACATAATTGTCGACTAACTGACGCAATTGTGGAACATAATTGCCGACTAACTGACGCAATTGTGGAACGTAATTGTCGACTAACTGACGCAATTGTGGAACATAATTGTCGACTAACTGACGCAATTGTGGAACATAATTGTCGACTAACTGACGCAATTGTGGAACGTAATTGTCGACTAACTGACGCAATTGTGGAACATAATTGTCGACTAACTGACGCAATTGTGGAACGTAATTGTCGACTAACTGACGCAATTGTGGAACGTAATTGTCGACTAACTGACGCAATTGTGGAACATAATTGTCGACTAACTGACGCAATTGTGGAACGTAATTGTCGACTAACTGACGCAATTGTGGAACGTAATTGTCGACTAACTGACGCAATTGTGGAACATAATTGCCACTAGCTGACGCAATTGTGGAACATAATTGTCGACTAACTGACGCAATTGTGGAACATAATTGTCGACTAACTGACGCAATTGTGGAACGTAATTGTCGACTAACTGACGCAATTGTGGAACATAATTGTCGACTAACTGACGCAATTGTGGAACGTAATTGTCGACTAACTGACGCAATTGTGGAACGTAATTGTCGACTAACTGACGCAATTGTGGAACGTAATTGTCGACTAACTGACGCAATTGTGGAACATAATTGTCGACTAACTGACGCAATTGTGGAACGTAATTGTCGACTAACTGACGCAATTGTGGAACATAATTGTCGACTAACTGACGCAATTGTGGAACGTAATTGTCGACTAACTGACGTAATTGTGGAACGTAATTGTCGACTAACTGACGCAATTGTGGAACATAATTGCCACTAGCTGACGCAATTGTGGAACATAATTGTCGACTAACTGACGCAATTGTGGAACATAATTGCCACTAGCTGACGCAATTGTGGAACATAATTGTCGACTAACTGACGCAATTGTGAAACATAATTGCCACTAGCTGACGCAATTGTGGAACGTAATTGTCGACTAACTGACGCAATTGTGGAATGTAATTGTCGACTAACTGACGCAATTGTGGAACATAATTACCACTAGCTGACGCAATTGTGGAACATAATTGTCGACTAACTGACGCAATTGTGAAACATAATTGCCACTAGCTGACGCAATTGTGGAACGTAATTGTCGACTAACTGACGCAATTGTGGAACATAATTGCCACTAGCTGACGCAATTGTGAAACATAATTGCCACTAGCTGACGCAATTGTGGAACGTAATTGTCGACTAACTGACGCAATTGTGGAACATAATTGCCACTAGCTGACGCAATTGTGGAACGTAATTGTCGACTAACTGACGCAATTGTGGAACATAATTGCCACTAGCTGACGCAATTGTGGAACATAATTGCCACTAGCTGACGCAATTGTGGAACGTAATTGTCGACTAACTGACGCAATTGTGGAACATAATTGCCACTAGCTGACGCAATTGTGAAACATAATTGCCACTAGCTGACGCAATTGTGGAACGTAATTGTCGGCTAACTGACGCAATTGTGGAACATAATTGCCACTAGCTGACGCAATTGTGGAACATAATTGTCGACTAACTGACGCAATTGTGAAACATAATTGCCACTAGCTGACGCAATTGTGGAACGTAATTGTCGACTAACTGACGCAATTGTGGAACATAATTGTCGACTAACTGACGCAATTGTGGAACGTAATTGTCGACTAACTGACGCAATTGTGGAACATAATTGTCGACTAACTGACGCAATTGTGGAACGTAATTGTCGACTAACTGACGTAATTGTGGAACGTAATTGTCGACTAACTGACGCAATTGTGGACTAATCACACTGACGCAATTGTGGAACATAATTGCCACTAGCTGACGCAATTGTGGAACATAATTGTCGACTAACTGACGCAATTGTGGAACATAATTGTCGACTAACTGACGCAATTGTGGAACATAATTGTCGACTAACTGACGCAATTGTGGAACATAATTGTCGACTGACACACTGGTGGAGCCTAATTGTCGACTAGCTGACACACTTATATGGAACATAATTATCAACTAACTGACACACATGTAGAACATAGTTGTAGACTTTCGATAAAATTTCTTGTACTTAAAAAATCGACGTCTAATGCGTTCACACCGGCAGTTCTATAGTTTGTGTATGTTTTTATTATTTTCACGGTCGGGTGTCACCCCCAAATCACGCCCAAAACGGACCGGGCGGACCGCCCTCCCCTAGCTACACCACTGCAAAAACAGTGCCAGAAAGATTCTAAAATATACCATTTCAACCATAAATATTGAGCTGCTCAGTCGTGGGGATAGTTGTGAACTTTTAATATACGGCTTCTCAATTTGAACGAACATAGATCAAAATGTAAACAGCAAATACCTTTATTTAAAGAATAAAGAATAATCAGCTAGGCTAATACTAAAGGAACCACACAGGTTTAAATCAGTTAGCGACTTGTGAAGCCAATTTCCAGTGGCCGGGGTAAATTGCTTAGCAGGGGGCAGGGGACAGGAACGTTCTAGAAGTTGGAGGGGACAAAGAGAAACGAAAAGGGGTCTGGAGAATGGTTTTGAATTTTTAATGGAGTGTAGCTTCTCCGAATGCGTGTGTACTGTTTACTACTATGTAAATTGGCGGGAAAAGACTGAAATTTAAACACAGTTGAGGTTCTTTAAGCTTTATATGCTTTTAAAATGAAAATTTGAGCCTTTTGAAGATTTTAACTGACCAAAAAGTTGGAGGGGGCAATAACATTAGTTGCCCCTCCCAGCAAAATTCTAGGGAGGGGCATTGCCTCCCCCCCCCTGCCCAGGGCCGTGCTTAGAGGTCTCGCGGCCCCGGGCGAAATGCATGGGCGAAACTGACAATTGTGAGTGTAGCGGCCCTCCGATATACATCCCTATGGGAAAATTTTAGCGGCCCTGGGCGACCGCCCGGTTCTCCACCCCCTAAGCTCGGCCCTGCCCCTGCCGGTTCCTACGCCCCTGCTTAGGAAGGTGGTGGAAAGCCCTTCATGCCACGCGATCCAACAGCTCTCTACACTTACTATTACCGTTAACATCGGTAAGTTGTTATAAATAACTTACAAACACAACAAGGAAGGAGTGGTTCCGAGTTTCCACCCAGTGCCACAAGCTGGGATCGAACCCGGCTCCTTTTGCTGCGAGTCGAGAGTGCTATCCAGTTATAATTATTAACTGTGTTAGTGGATCGAGTCAACGACCAAACGTCTGCCTCTTTATTGGCTTAAGTGATGACGTAAGACACGTGGTAGAAAGGATATAGTTCGATATTCATGGTTGAAACTAAGACCATTTACACCTGGACTGCAATGAAGGTAGGCGTTGTTGTTAGGCTAGTGTCGCCGCTACCCCAACGCCACCATCGTTATTTAGAGGCAACTCTCGTCCAAAAGAGAATTCGGGCTGAAAAAACGCGTTCACTTCGCGCTCCTCTCCCGACATTTTACTCGGTCGCCCCGCGAGTTGTGACCAATTTTCGCCCGTTATTTACGAACCGTTCGCCTCCTAAAGAAGGGGGATCATGTTTGTGGATTACTGTCGCGGATTTTCTCCACTTGGTGGTGTTTTGTAGCGGACACTCTGAAATCGGAGTTATAACGTTGGCATTGTAGTCCAGGTGTAAATGGTCTTAGGTTGAAACGTTCTCACGAGGTGCGGAAGAGGAACAGTTACTTAATGCTCAGCAACATTTATCAAACAAATTGCCATCTCGATTCTTACTGTCTCCTTCGATTTTGTACACCATTTTCCCCGGCGGTTTGACGTTGGTGTCCCCATCTCTAGCTGGCATGCTAATTACCTCGGTTCCCTACCAAGAAGAAAAATAATAATAATTCAGCTTTTGACCACAAACGTCCGCAAAGCGGGGATATTTACCACCGTTGATTCTTCCTCGACTTTCAATAACGGGCAGTCTCGGCTGAATAAGGGCAATTGATCGTGAACATCTTCAACTACTATGGACAAGGTGATTTCATCCGTTTTAGTAGGTAATGGTTCGGGACGGTTCTCGGACTTATCCTTGTTAAAATGGACAAAATAGTTTCTTAAGTTCAAGTCACAGCTTTGGGGACAGGAAATTATAATATGTATACACTTGGAATGTCTAAGAAACTCGAGAGATGGGCCGGTCTAATGCTTGTGTTCCACTGGCGCGCGCAACGACGCGTTTCTCAGCTTTGAAACGTTTAAACGTTTTTACGCGCGTAAAGAAAATAACATTATGACGCGCGCAAGTGGAAAACAAGCATTAAACTTCGTCGAATGCAAGACGTCACACGTTTTTTCCAAATCATTGGCTGGATGCCGTCCAGGGTTCCGAAGTGGTATTTAACAGGTGGTAAATAACGATGTTATAAAATGGGAAAAGTGGTAAATAATGTATTTAAATTAATTATTTGCAGTATTTAAAACTTAAACATAGGTTTGAGGAGATAAACCTTTCAGATTTCGAACAGACTTGTAAAATAATTGAAATAAAGTTTAAGATCTTCCAAAGTTTAGGTATTCCTTTCTTCAAAAGTAACATAATACCTCTAAGTATGACAATTGTAGCCTTGCTAATGCATTTTTCTTACTACATCCTTTCTTCACCAAAGATAAATCAATAAAACGACTAGCAACTCAGTAACCCGGAAGTTGTGATTTTAATTTTTCATTTGGTCATCCAAAAGGAGTCAGAGTTCAAATTCAGCCAATCATATAGTACTCCAAAAAATTTCGTCTGTTGCGTAACCATAGTGCGGCTAAACTCGCATTAAGCCTAAAAATGGCGGTTATCCAAATCACACGCCAAATAGTCGGTTAAATAAACCCCTCTCTGACAGTCTTGCCCCCCTGTAGAAAAATGCTGCCAGATCTATGCGTAGAAAATTCTCAGCTTTGGCAGTATAAAGAGACACCATAGATAAACCCGTTATATGTCCAGTCGCGGCAGCACAAACTCTATAATCGGCTATGAATGATCTTTTATTTAAAGGACTATTCCCGGAATATCATGTTAACGGAAGTTGGGTTAGAATCTGATTAGTTCATGGCGCCGCTACCGAGGGGCGCTATTTGTTTCCTAATGTCATACTTAGATGTATTATGTTACTTATGCTTTTTGGATTGATTATCTTGATTTCACATATTATTATACAATGTAAACCAATATTTTCCATTATTAACTTTATAATTCACAGTATTCGAAAAGAAAATTTACCATAAAATTAATTTTAGAGATCCCGATAAGTGCTCACACTGAAGATCTTATAGAATTTCTCACGTTCTCCACAAAAATGAGGAAGCTGATAGGGCCTATAGAGTAATGGCAGTGCTACGTCACGCAACGTCACCCTTGCTTTTTCCTATTCATAAAAAATTCGCGCCCACAATGGCGGCCATGGCCAAAGCTACGGAGTGCTACTACTCTATAGTTCCGCGTAAAATAACGTATTTAGATGGTTTAAAAAGAGCACAGAAGATAGTGGACAACTTCACGTCTAGTTTAGCCATGGATTAACAATAACTCACAGGGATAGTTCTCTTCGAAAATAAGTTTGATTCAAACGCCATCGGTCCTAGCGGGCGAAATCAGAACTAGGCCTAAGCGGAAACTATTCAATTCGGCGAGCAGACGGGCAGTTTTTTTGGCGCCGCGAAATCTAATGAATTTTTTTGATAATAAGAATAATGGAACACAATAACTGTTGAATTTTTATTAATGTAAAGCTAATTACTATTTACCTATGCAACAAAAAAAATTACGGCTTAAACAATGACAAATCCTATTAAATTCCGAATAAAATAATCTGCGGACCCATTTTTTTTTTTATTGTGACGGGTGGGACAATACAGTCCGCTCGTCCACTTGATTAATCAGGTGCGAGATATGTGTTACGGCCACGCCAACGGGAGGATACTTGGGGATAGGGTTGGGACACCCGTGGCGGAAGTATGACAACCACCAGATGTGGGATTAGTGGTCGTCCTCACACGGCCTTCCACAAAATCTGCCTCCCGGACGCCTGGGATTACAGGAGTGAGCCACTACTCCCGGCGCGGACCCATTTTAGTTATTTACTGACAATCGCCATTTTTAAAAACCATATTAAAAACCCATAGTGTCGATTTCAGACACGAGATGGCGTTACTATTTCTGGAGTTGAATCGTTTTTGGGGCGGAAAGTGGGGAGTTTAGGACTGTAAGCGGGGAAGAGTTTGTAGCAAACGTATTTTGGGCTGGCAATGATATTTCTATGTAAGGGAACTATCCCTGTGAGTTATTGTTAATCCATGGTTTGACCTATTCCTAGCACGTGACCAGTAAAAATCTCGGCTGTAAGCCACGCCCGTTTCCATGAGAATCATCAGAGCTACCGTAGTCATCTTTAGACATTCCAAGTGTATAATTATACAATTTCCTGCTGGAGTTTAAAGGGGCTCCAAAGTTCGGTGCAAAAAAAAAGAAAATTGAGCATGCTTTTCCTTCCCCCCAACCCCTCACTCGGCCTTGGCAGAGGCGGGCAGAGTTAACCGTAAATTTCGCACTTTACTGACTTAACACACATTTTGCCACCGAACTTGGAGCCCCTTTAATAGACGCTTCAGTAAAACTTTCTGTCTCTCTCTCTCACTCTCGATTAGATGTCCCATTACTTAACTTGTTAGTAAAGAGAGATCACTGGACAATATACTTTCGATTGGGCGATTTTTAGATTAACCCAAGAAACTAGCTACAAACCAAATTCAGTCAAATAAGCTTCGATAGCGCCATCTACTTTAATGCCTGTCAACTAAATGTGTGAAGAAATAGCAGTCGACTATTGAATATGAAAGTTCTTTAGCTGAAACGATCAGTTTTTATATCGAGATAATTTTAAATGAGCAGACAGCTTTCACACATTCGATTTAAAACTCAGTCGGTAGGCGGCGATACTTCTGACCAAAGTTTAAAAGGGAAAAACGTTGCGACAGTTATGGTTTTTGCGTAAATTATTCGTTAGGCCTAAAATATTTTTTTGCGTCGATGCTCACTGTACCCTAATGCAACTAGACCTGAATTATTTTTACCATCGACAAATATAATATTATCCCCGTTACCACGTACTATCTTTTCCTCGACGTAATCCCCCAATTGCAACAATTTTACAAAAGTTGGCCCTAGTAGTCGAGCGTACATTAGAGGATATAGCTGTACATACTGGATAATTATTTATTTGTCCAGGTTTTTATCAATAGACTTTTTTACGTTCAGACTCTGTCAGTGATCTGCTGAATCGATTTTATTGAAGCGTCTAATGTTGTTGTTTCTCTTACCGTAACTATAATTCGTATGTCGTATCTGTTTTGTGTTTCGTAGTCCAATTCTTTTTTCAGTTTTATTTCGACATTGTACTTGTCTTTGGCGTCGTCAAGGGTGGATATTATTTCAAAGTAATCGCTTGCGAAATCGCCACTCTGGGATAGCCGCCATATTTTAAATATTTTAAACTTTATATTTAAAGGGCCACAACGGCATTTGAATTTTTTTAGTTTCCCGCGCGACCACCGGTAATAGGACTGCTTGAAAGATGCAGGCAGAGGATTGGCCGGCTCTGTCTTGGACTTGGATCCGCTAGCGCGCCAGCTATTTGAGGGGCAACCTATTTTCAAGATTTCTCTTACATCCCCCTCCATTCCTGTTTACAAGGATTTTAAAAAACCATGTACTCCTAATCGGAAAAAAATAGTTCCCTTTTTGTAAGTGTTTACAAAATTATATTCTACAATTATTTATGCGGTTTTTTTTCTCTCTATTGCAACATAATTTGTGACCGAAACGAGTCTAGGTGGCGCTGTGGTGCCACGTTCTTCCGAGGTAGCGCTTATGTTCTAGCTATTGTCAAATTAGAGAAAAATTCCAAAATCTGGGCGTGGTGTTACCATGAAGAAAACATAAAACTGTGTAAAATTATAATAAATGCCAAATATTAACATTTTATAACTTTTAAGTGTCCATCATAGCCCTCTAATACTCGTAATGGGCGCTTAAATAAAACATCTTCAAGGATATCGCCAAGAAGTAATATTCCCTAGAGCCAGGA
This sequence comes from Leiobunum rupestre, assembly GCF_980474605.1. NCBI lineage: Eukaryota > Metazoa > Arthropoda > Arachnida > Opiliones > Sclerosomatidae > Leiobunum > Leiobunum rupestre. Next base: position 43,336,446 of record NC_143392.1, read on the forward strand.
CCTGCAAATTACTGTTAATATAGTGCTTGTTGAAATTATGGAAACTTTTCACTTGTACAGTATGCAACGAGTTGTATCCTTTCAACCAGGTAGTTTTTTTGATATATTAAGGCTTAGGAAAAACACAACGTTCTGTTTACAGGTGAAAAGTTTACATTAATTCAAACAAATTTGCAGGTCCTGATTCTCGGACATATTACCTCTTGGCGATTTCCTTGAAGATGATTTATTTAAGCGCCTATTGTGTACCATAAACAGTTCTTACGCTACTGGTTGCCAAATGCTAATAAGGTGACCTTATTAAAGGGATAATGAAATCGGAAAATACAGTACCTTCAAACTATTCAGCTTTCAAAACTACATATTTTTCCAATTTACAGTCATTAGAAAAAATGTAAACTCAAATTTTAAGAAAATAAAAACTACACCGAAAAAAGCAGACGCCGCCAACGTTTTAACTTCAAAAGTCGCCTCTCATTGGGCGTCCGTACAGATTCCGGGATTTTCAAAACACACGGCTATTTCGCGTTGGCGGCGTCTGCTTTTTTCGGTGTAGTTTTTATTTTCTTAAAATTTGAGTTTACATTTTTTCTAATGACTGTAAATTGGAAAAATATGTAGTTTTGAAAGCTGAATAGTTTGAAGGTACTGTATTTTCCGATTTCATTATCCCTTTAAGCTCACGCTACCTATCTAGTTTTCAACGGCAACTAAAAGAGGGCGTAGCGATACCCGAGGTGTTTATTGCCAATTTTATTCAAATTTCCCAAAAGGAGACGTTGCACTACCAATTCAATTTGCTATGGCAAACGAAAATGTTTTTGACCACTTAAAACAGAAATAATATGTTTTCCTTATTTTACCCAAAAATGTCCCAATTTACCCAAACTTGATAAAATTTACCTAAATGTGGTCCAAATTACCCATTTCATGATTTTAAAGTTTTTTTAAAAATTGTCGTGAAACCGAGAAAATCCCATGCTTTTTAAAATGGAGATTTTTTAGTTTTAAGTGGTCAAAATATTTTTCGGTTGCCATGGCAAATAGAATAGGTAGTGCAACGTCTCCTTTTGGGAAATTTCATATTTCTTATAGGTCTACACTACGCCCGACTTTGAACAAAATCGGTCCTAAGTAAAACAATTGCTTATTTGATCAAATAGCCCTCAGATTCTTATCCAGAAGCAAATGTTTTTTAAAGAAAAAGGCGCGAGTTTGTCAAAATTATGAAGGCTCTTTAAGTCACGTGTCCTAGCCATTGAGTTGGGAATATTAATTTAGAGATCCAATCAAATCTGCTCCCGGCGAAACAAGTTTTTGAAAATTACGAATGTGCAGTCTCCTCTAAAATGACGAGACACGTTATCATATGACCCGTGGCGCCATCCATTATATTTGAAAAACAAATATTTTTGCCGGAAAACGCGTCTTTTATATTTTCAAAAATAATAAACTTTATTTTGGTGCACATGACAACTAGGTCTTCGCACCATACACACCCTGATACAGATACTCAAAAACAAAAGAAAAAGAAAAAATATATATACAGAAAGATAAAAGTTGGCAATCCTTACTACTGTTTTCTTTTTTCCTTTTTTTTTCGTTGTGTTTTTAACAAAAAAAAATGACTATTTATGTCTGCTTTGTATTCTACTTGCGCTTTTACGCGTCTTATTTGAACGAACCATTGAGAGATAGACGGCGCCACGGGTAGAATGATAAAGTTTTCTCGTCATTTGGGAGCAGACGACAGTTTTCTTATTTTTTAAAAACTTGTTTCGCCAAATACTGAAATCCGACGTTTTGATTGGACCTCTAGATTAATATTCCCAACACAATGGTCCTAGCTCAAGCTTATTTAAAATCTACCGCAGTGGAAGCTAGAATTTGAGGTCCTATAACGAGGAAGTGAGAATCTACATGATTTTACCTCGAATTTTCAAACGCGTGAGTGGCCCTTTAGCTATAATATTGTGTGCAATTTTACTATTTCTCCTTCCAGCTTTATTTCCAAGGTGGTCATTTCAGTGCCCCTGATCATATCTTTGTCCGTAGCGGTCAAAGTTTCGAATGGTAACGTTGGTAGGTAGTTCTAAATATGATAACAGGGGTCATTGTTTGAAAGCGCAACCTTCGTGAGTAAACAATTCTTACCTCTTTAATTTTGTACTTATTCTCAGTTCCTTTTTTGCTAATTCTGGGTTCGTTTAGGTTGACGGGTTTTACTTGAACAGAATAGAATCCAGTTTCCGGTGTAGTACCGCATGTTAATTTTAGTTCCATAGTAATCAATGATTTATCCTTTGTCTTAGAAAAAAAGCGGGTCAATGTCGTAGGCGGTTGTTGGCTTACGAATAGAACGCTGCGTAGAAACGGTTTTTACCATTTACCACGGTAACCGCGGAAATATACGGGAATCAGAGTGATCAGGGCCGTGCAGATACGTTTCTGACCACGGGCAAATAACGCCGTCATTGGCGCTTATGACTAAAATTTCTAAGGATGGGCCCTTAAAAAGAATACTTCCGGGCCCTTTTTCCGTCGGGCCAGGGGATTTTTTCCCTCTCCCTCTGCACGGCCCTGAGATTGGTATCCCATTTTCGGTTAGGGAATGGATGGAATAGGTAATTTTGAATACGGGAATGGTCAGGAATTAATTTTCGCTCTGGTTGCGATACTTTGAATAGGTAATGAGAATTTCGGGAATGGTTGGATGATAAAAACTTGAACGGAAATGGGTTGACTGGTAACGTTTCTGGTACAAATGCAGCTCACTAGTTAAGAGGTTAAAAGTCATTACCGGAATTAAGTCTTGAAATGTTTTTTCCGAGTAAATGATTGCTTCTTGACTCCCATCGGTGTACTGTATTTTCAACTCATTTTGTAAGACAGGGAAGGATTTTAACGCTAATGTGAAGCCACTGCATTTCTTTGCATTCTCGTTCCATTTCACGTGAATCAGGGGCTTACTCTCTGCGTTATGTAATAATGTTACATTTTACTACTCCCAAAAGTATATAAGATGTCTATTATTAGAGAAGTATCCATCTAGTATGTAAAAGAAACATTTACCTTCGCAGACTTGATACCATTTTAAATTGAAGCTAATTTCCCGCCGGACAGAGGAAACATACACCGCATCACGGCTTAAAATTTAGCGCGTGTATCACTCCGCCCATTCAAAAATGAAAATTCAACTAATAGCGTTTTCCATTTGACTGCTCTCGAGCACTCTAGATCGCTCTGATCAACATTTTATGTTTCATTAGCGTGCTCGGATCTGCTCCGATCAAGTTTCGCGTGTTCCATTTCGCGCTATCGGGTGCTCCGAGATCGCCTAAAACCGATCTGCCGATTTCGACAGATCAACGGATCGAGATCGAGATCGGAGCCAATTTTTGCGTGTTCCTTTTAGATTTTTTGGCAAAATGGCAGACCAAGACGCGAAAATTCAAATTACAAGCAGACGAAAAACAACAAAGCGCGGTAATATATTCATGGAATGTTCCATTTGCTTTTTTACTCTAGTCGATTGGGGCGAGATCTATGACGTCAGAGACAGATTCAGAGCGAATCTTGAGCAATCAAATGGAAAACGCTATAATAGTAACATTCTAACTTGGTAAAAGAGGAATTAAAAACTTGAGTACGTATAAAAAAGGTATAGAAGCACTGATTTTTGTCATGGTGGTTACAGTAATAGAACTTATTATATATTAACGGAATACTCATGAATGTATTTAATTTAGATTTAATAAAATCAAAAAATAATACATTATTTAACAACTTAATACATTAAACACAACCTTTCACACTTGACAAAGCGTCTAGTTAGACTCGAAACGTTGTGTCCAACTTTGTTTTAATGTATTAAGTTGTTAAATAGTGTATTATTTTTGATTTTATAAAATCTTAATTAAATACACTCATGAGTATTCCGTTAATATATAATAAGCTCTATTACTATAAAAAAGGTATATTAGAATAATTTAAAGAGCGGTACGACATTTGCAAATCTCGCTTACGGGATTTTGAATCTCAAATAGATTTCAGGAATCATTAACTGATATCCCGATTTCAGACCACAATTTTCGTGTTGAATTCAGGTTCTTTAGGCTGACTTCGAGATGTTGGCAGTGGCGTGCCAAAGCTTTTACGAGAGCGGGGGCAAAAACAATATTATAAGCAAAGCACATACCTTATTAAGTAGGCTGCGTCCGAAAAAATGCCGAGAGATTGAAAACAAAACACAAGGGCGTCGCATGTTTAATCAACCTGTGAGGTTGACTAAACATGCGACAGCGTAAGAGTCCGTCCGTTGCAAATAAGTATCCTGAGTTAATTACAGCTGTGCGCAAAATCTGCCCTGTGAAAAATGGAGGGGGCAAGGCACCCCCGCTGCCCCCTTGTTTAGCACGCCCCTGAATTTCGCCCAGATTTCAGGATTCAAGTTGATTTCAAGATTTCTAAAACCTTTTATTCCCTAAAGTGTACGGGATTTGTACGAATGCCGTACCCCTTGTAAATTAACCTAGATTTCCGTTTTTATAGTGGGTAGCGAATTTCAGATTTCAGCCATAAGGTTTAACAGACGGTAGGGGTGATAGGCTCTAGTTACTTTAAATACAATTAATTAAGTCCGCTTGACTGTGATAGATTTAAAAATTGCATATCCAAGAGAGTTCGCAAAGGCAAATGTTTCGATCGAATAGCATTAGAAGTATAGGAAGATGAAACATTATATTTAAGATGTATATTATATACCTATTTATTATACCGCGAATTATTTAATTTTATAACTTAACTGTCTATCGGCTCATCTTCGTAGATAGTTCTTACACTGTACGGATAACCTTCAACCGTCCAATCCAATGCCGCCAAACCTAAATTGCGTTTATTGTAAAAAATTGTTCTAATTCACATTCCTACTTGAGTGTATATATTTACTTGAAATTGGTAAAGAAATTTCAAATAGAAACAAATATAAGATAGTCGAAGTAGAAACGAGCTTCTTGACTATCATTCTTTACAGTCTTAATTCCTGGTTTTACCCAAGATTTTCTCTTTTTTGTAATTACATTGGGTCCTAACGAAACTAAATTTCACGTGGATTATTTTTAACTTTTTCAAAGTTAAGCTAAATCGGACTTAGTGTCTTTACGAGGTTTACATTGCTTTTAGCACGACGGAATGTAAATTTTATTACGTTTATACTTATCTATTACCTCCCCTACCTAGATAAGATTTAGTTTTAGCAATTTTATTATGACAAATATATAATGAAATATCCGCAGTGCTTTTCAGATAAGGCATTATTGAAAGTTTAGTGTTATCTAATCTTGGTTAATATCGCGTCAAAATGGACATACCTCTTTGGAAACTGCAGCTAAAGTGACCTTTTATAAAATCGTTTTGGAAATTGTTTTCTTTATAATTTCTGTAACTGAAATCATTCCTATTATAATTTCTGTAACTGAAATCATTCCTATTATAATTTCTGTAACTGAAATCATTCCTATTATAATTTCTGTAACTGAAATCATTCCTATTATAATTTCTGTAACTGAAATCATTCCTATTATAATTTCTGTAACTGAAATCATTCCTATTATAATTTCTGTAACTGAAATCATTCCTATTATAATTTCTGTAACTGAAATCATTCCTATTATAATTTCTGTAACTGAAATCATTCCTATTATAATTTCTGTAACTGAAATCATTCCTATTATAATTTCTGTAACTGAAATCATTCCTATTATAATTTCTGTAACTGAAATCATTCCTATTATAATTTCTGTAACTGAAATCATTCCTATTATAATTTCTGTAACTGAAATCATTCCTATTATAATTTCTGTAACTGATATCATTCCTATTATAATTTCTGTAACTGAAATCATTCCTATTATAATTTCTGTAACTGAAATCATTCCTATTATAATTTCTGTAACTGAAATCATTCCTATTATAATTTCTGTAACTGAAATCATTCCTATTATAATTTCTGTAACTGAAATCATTCCTATTATAATTTCTGTAACTGAAATCATTCCTATTATAATTTCTGTAACTGAAATCATTCCTATTATAATTTCTGTAACTGAAATCATTCCTATTATAATTTCTGTAACTGAAATCATTCCTATTATAATTTCTGTAACTGAAATCATTCCCATTATAATTTCTGTAACTGAAATCATTCCTATTATAATTTCTGTAACTGAAATCATTCCTATTATAATTTCTGTAACTGAAATCATTCCTATTATAATTTCTGTAACTGAAATCATTCCTATTATAATTTCTGTAACTGAAATCATTCCTATTATAATTTCTGTAACTGAAATCATTCCTATTATAATTTCTGTAACTGAAATCATTCCTATTATAATTTCTGTTACCAAAATTATTTTCTTTATGATGATTTCTGTAACTGATATCATTCCGATTATCATTTCTGTTACCAAAATTATTTTCTTTATGATTTCTGTAACTGAAATCATTCCCATTATTCATATGTCCGTAGCTGAAATCATTTCTGTGACCAAAATTATTTTCTTTATGATTTCTGTAACTGAAATCATTCCCATTATTCATATGTCCGTAGCTGAAATCATTTCTGTGACCAAAATTATTCTGTTATGTCCGTAATTGAAATCATTTCTGTCACCCAAATTATTCCTGTTATGTCCGTAACTGAAATCACTCCCATTATTATTTATGTTACCAAAATTATTCCTGTTATGTCCGTAACTGAAATCACTCCCATTATTATTTATGTTACCAAAATTATTCCTGTTATGTCCGTAACTGAAATCATTCCCATTATTATTTATGTTACCAAAATTATTCCTTTTATGTCCGTAACTGAAATCATTCCCATTATTATTTCTGTGACCAAAATTATTCCTGTTATGTCGGTAACTGAAATCATTCTCATTGTTATTTCTGTGACCAAAATTATTCCTGTTATGTCGGTAACTGAAATCATTCCCATTGTTATTTCTGTTACCAAAATTATTCCTGTTATGTCCGTAACTGAAATCACTCCCATTATTATTTCTGTTACCAAAATTATTCCTGTTATGTCCGTAACTGAAATCACTCCCATTATTATTTCTGTTACCAAAATTATTCCGGTTATGTCCGTAACTGAAATCATTCCCATTATTATTTCTGTTACCAAAATTATTCCTTTTATGTCGGTAACTGAAATCATTCCCATTGTTATTTCTGTTACCAAAATTATTCCTGTTATGTCCGTAACTGAAATCATTCCCATTATTATTTCTGTGACCAAAATTATTCCTGTTATGTCGGTAACTGAAATCATTCCTATTATAATTTCTGTAACTGAAATCATTCCTATTATAATTTCTGTAACTGAAATCATTCCTATTATAATTTCTGTAACTGAAATCATTCCTATTATAATTTCTGTAACTGAAATCATTCCCATTATAATTTCTGTAACTGAAATCATTCCTATTATAATTTCTGTAACTGAAATCATTCCTATTATAATTTCTGTAACTGAAATCATTCCTATTATAATTTCTGTAACTGAAATCATTCCTATTATAATTTCTGTAACTGAAATCATTCCTATTATAATTTCTGTAACTGAAATCATTCCTATTATAATTTCTGTAACTGAAATCATTCCTATTATAATTTCTGTAACTGAAATCATTCCTATTATAATTTCTGTAACTGAAATCATTCCTATTATAATTTCTGTAACTGAAATCATTCCTATTATAATTTCTGTTACCAAAATTATTTTCTTTATGATTTCTGTAACTGATATCATTCCGATTATCATTTCTGTTACCAAAATTATTTTCTTTATGATTTCTGTAACTGAAATCATTCCCATTATTCATATGTCCGTAGCTGAAATCATTTCTGTGACCAAAATTATTTTCTTTATGATTTCTGTAACTGAAATCATTCCCATTATTCATATGTCCGTAGCTGAAATCATTTCTGTGACCAAAATTATTCTGTTATGGCCGTAATTGAAATCATTTCTGTCACCCAAATTATTCCTGTTATGTCCGTAACTGAAATCACTCCCATTATTATTTATGTTACCAAAATTATTCCTGTTATGTCCGTAACTGAAATCACTCCCATTATTATTTATGTTACCAAAATTATTCCTGTTATGTCCGTAACTGAAATCATTCCCATTATTATTTATGTTACCAAAATTATTCCTTTTATGTCCGTAACTGAAATCATTCCCATTATTATTTCTGTGACCAAAATTATTCCTGTTATGTCGGTAACTGAAATCATTCCCATTGTTATTTCTGTGACCAAAATTATTCCTGTTATGTCGGTAACTGAAATCATTCCCATTGTTATTTCTGTTACCAAAATTATTCCTTTTATGTCCGTAACTGAAATCATTCCCATTATTATTTCTGTGACCAAAATTATTCCTGTTATGTCGGTAACTGAAATCATTCCCATTGTTATTTCTGTGACCAAAATTATTCCTGTTATGTCGGTAACTGAAATCATTCCCATTGTTATTTCTGTTACCAAAATTATTCCTGTTATGTCCGTAACTGAAATCACTCCCATTATTATTTATGTTACCAAAATTATTCCTGTTATGTCCGTAACTGAAATCATTCCCATTATTATTTATGTTACCAAAATTATTCCTTTTATGTCCGTAACTGAAATCATTCCCATTATTATTTCTGTGACCAAAATTATTCCTGTTATGTCGGTAACTGAAATCATTCCCATTGTTATTTCTGTGACCAAAATTATTCCTGTTATGTCCGTAACTGAAATCATTCCCATTATTATTTATGTTACCAAAATTATTCCTTTTATGTCCGTAACTGAAATCATTCCCATTATTATTTCTGTGACCAAAATTATTCCTGTTATGTCGGTAACTGAAATCATTCCCATTGTTATTTCTGTGACCAAAATTATTCCTGTTATGTCGGTAACTGAAATCATTCCCATTGTTATTTCTGTTACCAAAATTATTCCTGTTATGTCCGTAACTGAAATCACTCCCATTATTATTTCTGTTACCAAAATTATTCCTGTTATGTCCGTAACTGAAATCACTCCCATTATTATTTCTGTTACCAAAATTATTCCGGTTATGTCCGTAACTGAAATCATTCCCATTATTATTTCTGTTACCAAAATTATTCCTTTTATGTCGGTAACTGAAATCATTCCCATTGTTATTTCTGTTACCAAAATTATTCCTGTTATGTCCGTAACTGAAATCATTCCCATTATTATTTCTGTGACCAAAATTATTCCTGTTATGTCGGTAACTGAAATCATTCCCATTGTTATTTCTGTTACCAAAATGTTTGGACAAAGTTCAAAAAGCCTCTCGATTTACGGCTCAATCTCGGTGTGCCGTGGTCTACGCCCATGGTCTAGCTGATGGAAGCTGATGTGACAATTCCACCGCTGAGCTTTCCTCGACCTCCTTTGGACTTCCATGTACTTGCTCCATGCGGAGCAGCGGATAAACCGGACTTTTATCCCTCTCTTCTGTGAGACAACCTGGCTAAACTAGATGTCATGGAATATCGCTTCGCCCCGGATCGGCTTCCTTTTCTGCTCTGGGCATGGAACTTGGCTAGGCAACACAATCTAAATTAGCTCTTTCATTTCTCCAGGGATCTTCTCCCCCCCCCCCCCCGTCACCCCTCCTTGAGAAACTCACACGGTGATGGTCATTTCCCGATGGCTAACTACTCGAAAAGGTGACCTACGCTCGGACGCGCTGAGACAATTGTTCCTCGCGGCGCTTGAAATCCACGCCAAAGAAACGACGGCTATTTATACTGACGGGTCTCTCGCCCCGGACTCGGGAGACTTGGGGGGGGGGGGGGGGGGCCTTTGCCATTCCTTCTATTGGGGCTGGTGCTCGGTCTTTGGTGGATCCCGGCCATCCCATCAAGAGGATAGAGCTGTATTTGGTAATTTCGTACAAATAATTCTAAAAGTATTAAAGGTATCCCCATAAAACTTTTTACGCTATAAATATGGGTGTTAGAGAGTAACTATATAGGATAAATTTTATACAATTTGTTCAATTAGTGTTTTAATTAAAAATTGTTGAAAACGACGATTTTTACTCGAATGTCGCTAACTGAGGTAAACTAAAAAGGTTTCTGTCGCGAAGGTATTAAATCTGAAATAAATATTGAAGTTATTAGTATGTAAAATGAACACAATAAACACGAAAATTGCGTTGAAAACATTCTAGGAAATTTAGTTTCTGAAATATAGCTACTTGAACCGATCCATTTTTGGAAAAACTGCAAATCATGGTAGTGTTTTAGGGGGAATTACGGTATAAAGGACAAAAATATACAGAAAAATAATAGTACTGTAAGAAAGCTGAGATTTCAAGCTACAAAATGCATAAATAAAAACGATGTATATGAGAGACATTCAACCCAAAAAATAACATTAAAAAATATGCTATTTTATCTTAAAAACAAATGTAATTACATAAATACAACTTATTTGAAAAGCTTCACAAAACTTGATAAACAAAACCTTTTTAATCAAATCACAGCCATATAGACCCTTCAATAAAACATCTTCAAGGAAATTTCCAAGAAGTAATATTTTTGCGAGGCAGGACCTGCGGATTACTGTGACAGTGCTTGTTGAATTGTACGGTATGCCAAAAGTGTTTCCTTAACCATTTAGCTTTTTTTGACGAATTAAAGCTTAGAAAAAACACGACGTGAAAAGTTAGCATTATTTCCACAAGCACTATATAAACAGAGGCTTGCAGTTCCTGGCTCTCGGAAATATTACTTCTTGCCAATTTCCTAGAAGATGTTTTATTGAAGTGAAATCTTTAAAAATACAAATTAATTGTTTTTAAAAACTTTGTCCAAATAAAAAATTAGATCACAGTCCTAAAAAGATCCTTTGAATATTATTTAGGTAAATGGTAATAAAGGTTGGCCGTGACGTCTCTGACGAGTCTAATCTGGTATGGAAAGTGCGTAGAACAAAGACTGATGAAAATGCAAAATCCTTGAATATGCTGTCCTTGTTGCGGTCTGTAGTCCTTAGCTCCGTTTCAATAATGTGCTTCGGTTTTATGTATGGACGAACTAAGGATTCTGTTCATTATTTTGAATAATTTAAAACGGAAATAATTTGCATAATAGAGGTCACTAATCGAGGGTCACTCTTTTTTATACAATATAAACAATGATCCAATATTAATTTTACTTTAGTACAATCAAAATTACTGGGAAATCCGAGGTAAATATTGTCCTTCGATAATTTATATGTACCGTCTGCCGTTTGGTTAATATAAGCCTTAGGCTTGGTTACTATGATACTATCATATTTATCTATGCTATGTCTATGACTCATTATCAATTTTTGTGTAGATGTATTTGGTTTGGTTTGTAAGTGAACTTATTTTAATCAATTTCGATAATTTATAGAAAGAAATGTGTATGTCTTCGCCACCAGAAACATTTAAATGCCAAGAATTCAACAGCATTTATCCTCCTCAAAAGGGTTAAATTTACAAAAAAATATGGACAAGCAAAATCATTCTTCCCTACTCAGCGGTGATTCACCTTTTGGTGTTAAACCAATTCTGGATAAAACCGCATTTATGAACAACATTTGTAGTTGTTTAGATTCTTGCTCCGCCTATATACAAGTAAATTTATCATAATTTTGGTTTTAAACTTTATGTAATAAGGTTGTCCTTGCAATTTAGGCTTTAAATTCATTATGTGCAGCTGGAACTGTGCTGGCTCACAGTCTCCTGCAAGTCTTCCAAGAATTGCCTCCTTATCGAGACTTAGCTGATCAATTTGTTACAATGTGGGAAGAAATGAGTAAAGCCACTGCTGGAGCGAGCTCGGGTGTTAAGACCGAGACACTGATGGCTTTACAGGAAGTTTTGAATAGACTTGAAGAAGAAAATTCCAGTATGAACGTATCTCAAAGCTCCGTCCATAATACCTCTGTCATGGAAAACATTAAAGTAATGAAATATTATTACTGAATAAAATATTATTACTGTATTGAACAATTTCAAATAATTGTTTTATTTGTCTAGTCGGTGGGCTCGTGTTTATTATCATATGTAGAGCTGCAGGCTCAGTTCTCTTTATCATGTTGGAAGTCGCTATCCCAAATCTCTAAAAACTCCGAATCCTTAATCTTCTTCTGTCTCCCAAGAGGTTTTCAAGATCCATCTGTAGGAATGGATTCTTCGAAGAACGCCTCAGCTATCATAAGAGCTCCCGATGAGCTTGTGGTCTCAATCAGAAAATATTTTGGCCAGGTTTTGCAAAAAACTATTCCCATCTCCTCATCTAACCAAGGTTCAGCAGCTTTGTACTCTAATTTTGGCGAGAACAACGAATCTCCAGCTGCAAAAGGTACAAGCAGAGTATCATCTTCCCCCCAGCAGATGATATACAGAGGCCAACAAGGGCTTCCACCTTCGAATCGTTGGACACATCATTCGTTACATTCATCCATATCCGCTCCCAGTTCATATGGGAAAATTAATCACAAAACCATGGCCACTTCATCTCCTAGTGGTACAGTATAATTATTTATCTTCTATTCCACAAATTTTAACTTGTTTCATTTTAACAGAAATAAACAATCCTAAAGAAAGCTCGGTCTCTTGCGAGCTAGAGGAAGTCCTGAATCTCTTATCATGCCAACCGAATGAAACCCCTCAAGCGCCAAACTCTAACGACAAGACTGCTTTCTTGAACAATGTAATGAACACTCCCCCTGCTGAAAATATTAACTTGGGCTCTGGAAGGTTGAGCCTTCAGTCTATGCCCTGGTGCGGCGCTGACAATTCGAAAGAATTAACAACTGCTAGCGACTCCGCAATCCATAACAGTTTCCCTTACCAGCAAGTTGTATCCTACGAAGGAAAAAGAACCTGGCCACGAATGGGGAGCAGTGGGAGTGGTGGTGGAGAAGAACAGTCGCCATTTTCGTTTGGAGGGTGGGTTTGGGGTCACCCAGAGCGTGGCTTAAGCAACAATATTCAAACTTCCGAACAGGGGGTGAATACAAACGTTGGTACGCTTCAATCTAGTCAGAAAAGAAATTTGGTCAATTGGTGCAATGGGTAAGGAACTACCATTACCTACACTCTAATATAAGTGTTTTATTAAATTCTACATTTCTCTACTGTAGCTGGAATTCAGCTCCGAATGAAAATAGCTCAAGTGATGAAGGTTCTAACTCCAACAACGGTCAAGATAATGAAGTATTTTATCCGTTGAGCGGTCTTGGTTACACCGATTTAGTAGTTCAATCTGATGCCCCAGTTTCTACTAACAGACAGAGGTTGGCCCCTTTTTATGTATTTTTTTTTATGTATTATAACTAAATTGTTTTTTAAAGACGTCACAGCAGCAATGATGGTTTACCAGATGGTTGTAATAATCTAACTTTGACAGAACCTACTGTGGACAAACAGCTCAATACCTGCGCCACTTCTTGGGTAAATAGAAATATTTCTTATCTAGAGGGAAGCTGAGGTTTATATATATTTTCTTTCATAGCAAGATGCGAGTAAATCGGGCCAAACCGGCAAAACATCAACATGGCCTCTAAAACAGTCCGTCAATTCTAGGTTGGGTTTAGATGGTCTTTTATTGGGAGGAATTCCAGCCGTATCACCCACCCCTTCGACTCTTCTATTATCGCAAATAGATAGACCTAAGGTTATAGATATGCAAGATGTAATGGAAAGCGCCGAACCTTGCTTGCGCGTCGCGTCTTTGGTCGAACATTGGGGAGGCGGCATGAATTCGCAGAGTGACAAAAACAAAGATGGCAAAAAATACACTCTGTTTGGCCAAATGTCTTAGCTCCCCATTTTAAAAATAACGCAATGTAGAGTTAAATAGTATAATTTTAACTCTTAAGCCTTGGCGCCAAAATTTAAAAATTTTAAATGAAAAAACATGAAACAAGAGGCTTTTGACTGATTTTTTAATGTAATTTTTTTTAAAAGAATGCAAACCTACCTTTTATGTTTTATCAAATTATTTAACGTATATGGTGCTTAATTTGCATTTTATATAATAATAATAACATAGAAGTAGTAATGAATAACCATATTTCAGTTACTTAACATTTTTTAAAATTAGATGGAAGTGTAGCGGTAGATTTGACTAAAAGACTAATCGGAATAAATTTATAATAGCCCAGTATTAGATTCAGTTTGGAACAGATCCGTCTTTGTTAAAAAAAGGCAATAATTTTCTAACGGATTTGTTTCATTCAAATACCAGTATTTTTTCCATCACAATTGTAAAACTTTCGCAGCTCAAAAGCGTGTAGTTTCTTCTTCCCATGACTTGTTTTCCCTCATCGACGATGCTTTTAAAATAGCAGATTTTTAATGTAATTAATGAACAAAAAAATGTTAAGAGCTGTGAAATTACATAATTGTCATTTAAATACTCTTTAAAAATTAGGTCTTACTAAGTATAGACCAAACTCATTTTTTGATAGGCTAGTTATAAAAAAAAATCCAAAGATAAAATGTTCTAATGTGAAAGACTTCAAAAGTGCCTTAAAGTTAGTGCCTAGAGTTTGTTTCAAAAACCATTTAGCCTAAAATGGACAGTTTTTTAGCTCCCTTTTTTATTATTAATCAGACACACCGGTTGTGTTCTGGATTTAAAATTAATATACAATAAAAACCCTTGCTGGCCAAGTGAAACAAACGTAAACTTAATGCTAGCAAATTGAAAATCACCCAGCCTGATTTTTTTTTAGATATTTAGTGAAAGTAGTGTGTTTACTTCACTTTTTGTGTGTGCCAACAATGTGCTCTAAAGGCCTGTTTCCACGGACGCTTGTAGATTGAAAATAAATAGCTTGAGATATTTCTATTAGCGTGAAATTAATTTTATTAAAGAATTTTTCCCTAAGCGCCACACGCTAATAGTTTTGATTCCACGGAATGTTTTAAGCGTGTCTCGTTTCGGCTTCAGAGATTTTAAGAATATATTTTTCTTTACATTTCTAATAATCATGGCGTCTAAATAAACACTCTACAGGACCCACGGGATTGAGATATTGCACTACGAATTCCAACTAGTTCCCATTGGCTTACTGCAGCCAGAAGGGTAGACCTGACGCTTGAAACTTTGCCTTTAGCGTGGAAATATCTAGTTGGATTTGATCTGCGCTAGAAACATGTGCCCATCCAGTTTCGTAAGCGCGAGCTACAAGCTAATGTTCAAGCGATCATGGAAATTGAAATGATTGTAGCGGAAGCGTGTATTTTAAAATATTTCTTGCTCAAGACGAATTTTACAAGCCCCAAGAGTCTGTGGAAACCTGGCTTAATTCTTGTCAAATTATTAGGCCAGATTTTTTTGGTTTGCAAATGTGAATTGCAAAAAATCCCGAAACAAAACGCCATTTTGAATGAAATATCTTGAGAGGTTATATGACTCTCAAAGAAAAATGTGTAAAAGGAAAAACCAAAATTAAAAAGTAAAAAATAAAGATTTTTTTTATTGTAATTTATACTATAATTATAAAAGCCCATATATTTATATAAATCTCTTTTGTTTTAAATGATGTGGAATGCAATATAATTAAAAATGGCACTGTAAAACTGTGATTTTGATCACTTTCTAAAACCTCCTAAAAAAATCTTTAACTTATAGCACCTTTTAAACAAAACTTTTGAGATTCGTTTTTTTTTTTCTTAAATCTTAATATACATTTTTGACTCCATCTACGCTTTGTAAGTTATCAATTATGGCAGAATTTTCTGTAGCTTCTTTAGTATTATCTTTTCCTTTTACTCTGGCATTATCTTCATCCTCTTCACTATCCGCTTTATTATAAGATCCATCTTCATTGTCAGGATCAGTTTCTAAAATTTCATCCTTAGGTGGACATTCAGCGCACCTTTAAAGGTAAATTTTATCTTAATTTAGCGTGATTTAACTTATTTATTTTCTTTGGTACGACCTGCTCTCGCAAATTCCATAATTGAGGCAATTTGAGCCAACACATTCGCAACAGCCATCGTGAAACCAACGATAACTTGTAGCTCCCATGGACTGACAAGCTGCTTTGCATTTATTATAAGGTAAGCAACTAGTTAAAAATAGAACAGTGCAATTTAATTCTACAACTTCGTCCTCTGGACCCTTGTCTACTGAAACTAGAAATGGAACCCTTTTAGTGTGCGCCTTTTTAGCCAATATTCTGTTAATTTACCAGTAGTCATTGTTATAACTTTATCGTTAGAGTTTGAAACAAATGTTGTTTTTGAGGGATACGTGAAAGAGACCCATCTATTTAAAGGGTCTTTTTCTTCGGTCAAAACGCTGAAAAGATGTTCACTAGGCTCACTTAGGTGCTCAACATGAGATTTCTGTGATAAGTTTTCTTCCATTTCCTCGTTGTCTTTGCACATTTCTGTTTCAAGGAATAAGATTTTTGAGAATTTAGGGTGGATTAACCATACAACATGAATAATGTAGTTTCGAAAACTTGCCAACACATGAACAACATTCGGTAAACAGATATTCTAGACATTTGAAACAGTCTCGACTGCATGACGAATTTGTAGAATCACATTTACATGACTGTGTAAGCATGCATTTACTCACTATTGAAGCGCATATGGCTTCGTTACAGTTTAACATCCCTGCGTCGCATTGTGCAAGTACGAATATTACCAGAAATATGTATTTTAGCATGATTATAAAATATAGGCTTCTAAGCAAGATAACATAACATACGATAAAATTTCGAATAAAAATTTATTAAAACTGTTGATTAGCGATCATCAGGGACACACAATAAATGGCTCATTATGGTTGAAAACTCGAAATATTTTTGTCAAGGGCAATCATAGAAATCGGAGAAATAACTAGAATGCTCATTCGAATGACGGGAAGCGCACCGATTAGAAGCTATAGCTTTGACCGTGCTTATTATTTGGCTATATAGAAAGTATCGCCATCTCTGTCGTACCTTGGAAGTTCGGTTTCTTAAATGTTCAGGCCTTCTTTATTTATTCATCGATCGGAGTCTTTTTAATTCCCGCTAACACCAGAGTTCAGCCTTGGATTAATAAAAGTAGTTCCTAGTAGGAACTACTATTATTTATCCAAGGCTCAACGAATTTAGCTCGCATTACATAACAAGTAACTACTTATTAAAGCAAGTTGTCAAATTAAGGATCTACGTTTCGAAAGGTAAATAAACCATTTATTTATAACGTTCTTAGTATTTTATAGGGTGATATATTTTCTTCTAAATACTTTTTTATTGTTACTTTATTATTAGTCCATTTTGATTTATGGCTAATAAATAAGAAAATTCCACCGAAATACTCAGATAAATAATCAAAAATCTCATTATTTAATTGACATTGTTGCTTCGTAAAGTAAGTCTCGCATAATAATTTTAATATCTGTCCCTTGATAGCAGCACTATTTTAAAGAATAAACACCGTTTTTTTCAGTTCGGAGAACTGGTTTTTGTATAACATAAGTTAAAATGATGATGCTCCGCCGGGCAGGCATTCTATCCAATTTGCCCCCTCTGAGGCTACGAGTCTCGAGGCTGCTGAAGCTACCACCAAAGAGAATTCTCTTTGCTACCACCAGCATCAGTCTATGTCTCCCGGCTACACTCTTCCTCGAGAGCCACGGCATCACTCCTTTCGGGTTACGACTTCGTACACTCTACCGGAAAACCTTCCAGACGCGGCTCTTGACCCGGCTATTTGGCCATAGGGCATGTCCTTCTCCAAGAGCGAAAAAGCCTCTGGTCAGCGTCCCCCGGCGGGATGGAGTACTAACGTGTCCGCAAACTGCTCTCAGATAGCGGCAAAATCTACCAAAACGCTTCTTATCTCGAAGGTCCACACTTCTGTCACGGTGACGCAGGTCGAGGACCGTCTAATCGCTTTGGGGCTTCACCACATCTCCGTGCTGACCGACCCACAAGAGGGCGCCGCAATTTCGCCTTATTCATCGTAACCCTACAAGCGCACGAAGCCTCCCTTGTCTTTGCGCCCGAACACTGGACCGCGGGAATCGTCTTCGCGTAGTATCACCATGCGCCTAAAGGCTCTGCACTGGACTCGCCCCCGTCCCAGTGACTAGGCCGCTACAAACTCTCCCTACTGTACACTAACATCGACTCTTTAAGGCAAAACATTATGCTTTTCGAGCCTACATCCATACGCACAGTTCCCCTTTCATCGCGGTCACCGAAATAAAGTTGGATGCTTCCATCTCATCCTTTGAGCTAATCTGGTACTAAGCAATTTACAGGCCAAACGATATTTCAGAAATATCATTAAAAATGCTTTTTACCACATATGTTGGAGAGTTTCCAATATTTCCTATTTAAATGTTTGTGGAAAAACTTACGAAGGATTTGAAAAAGTTGGAAGTGGCTCCATTTCATGGATTAAATCAAGTAAATAATTTATGTGACTGTAAACAGGACTGTAACTTCACATTCTGGAAGTAGGCTTAACTTAGCGCGCGCGACTATTTATGTCTTAAAACGCGAAAAAAATGCGTCTTGATTTGACTTTTAAAGAAAATAAACACATTAATGCGTTTTTGGTTTGAAAATAATGCAAAAACCTAAAATAATGCGTTTTGCAACAAGTCATTTCTCTAAGAACAAAAATTTTAAATTCGAAAATTAGTTCAAAATTGAATTTAACGTATAAAATAAGGTAAAATAAAACCAAAATCTGTAAATCGAAAATTTGGTCGTTAATGCTTTTGTGCTTTGCACGGCAGTACAGTGCTGTATCTATAGGCCCCCGTCAGCCACGGCTTCATTAAAATTTTCTGCAAGGGCACCTCACCGAAGGCCAGTCTGACCTCATCATAGTCGGAGACTTTCCCAATATTGAATGGCAGACTTGGAAATAGTGATATTTTTAACGGGGGCCCTCCGATTTCCCGGCCCCCCTGAATTTTATTTTTATTGAGGGCCACTGGCCTAGGGTGGTTGAAATGGGGGGGGGGGTTAAAAAATAGGGAGGGGAAAATACGAGAATAAAAATTCGTTACGTTACTTACGAAAAGTTTTATTGACTTTAAAACGTTTACTTTAACGCTAGATTTCGCTCTCGACTAGGGTAGGAATACATCGTTTCTGAGACGGCGTAAACAAAAATTCAGAATTTTTTTTATAGATATTTTAATTAAATTTGGGGCCCCGGTGGCCCGTAACCCCCTTTCGAATGATTTAATTTAAGGGCCCCCTGATTTATTTTAAGAGCCATTGGCCCCAGGACTCCCGCTATTTCCAAGTCTGTTGAATGGGCTATGCTCACGAGTCCCTCGTCAGTGGCTTCAAGCTTTCTTCACACGCTGTTGGTCTCTCATCTTACCCAGCGAGTCACCGCGCCCACCAGGTGTAATGATATTACGTTTCAATCTAATATCTAATTTACTACGAACTAGTCCTTAATCTAGTTAGGCTATTACAAGATAACAAAGAGAGGTTAGCAACAACGGAGTTTATTTACGGACGCCATCTTACAACTGCCTCACTGGGGTAGTGTAGAGGTTTTAAGACTGTGTGCGCCACCTAGAGGAGGTAGGCCAAACCTTGGAAGAGGGAAGTATTCTGGAGTGGAAAAGTCGGGCGCCACCTGCGGCTTTGTAAAATTCCCATCATGCTCTTTTTGGTCGGCCGTCATCAAGCCAGAATGATGGCAGATAAAGCTGACGTCCGACCAAAAACCGGGGTAGTCTGGGTAATTATAACAGCAATAGGCGGGAAAGGACGTTCTTATTACCGCTATGGGATTTTCCACTCCAGAATACTTTCCTCCTCCAAGGCCAAACTATACAATATATATAAAACTCGGAACAACTCCTTCTGCTGTGAGTTTGCAAGTTCTCTCCCCATTGGTTAAAGGGGTTTTCCCCCGAGATCTTCGGTTTCCCCTTCCATAAAAACTTGTCGAGGTTAACGGTAATAGTGAGTGTAGGGAGCTGTTGGCTCGCGTGGCTTGCAGGGCTTGCCACCACCCTCCTACGCATTGTAACCCGGCCACCTGAATTAAAGGCTTTAAAGTCGCTCGATGACTTAGGCCTAGGGTGGTGCCTTGGGTATTAGCCGACCTGATTATTATTATTATTATTATTATATACAAACGATACCACTACATCTTCCCTCTCAGATAGTTTCTTTACCTAAGATAGAAAATGGACTAACATAATTTAATTTTTTTTTATATACTTAATTTTAACTTTACTTTAAGTTAATTTCAGTGTTTAAATTTTACAAGTTTATAGATTAAGTTTGTGTGGTTTGCGTTTCACTCGTTCTGACTTTCTTTGTGGAATGGAAGTTGTCCTGTTTGCATTTTGCTCTTGACTACACCGTGGTATAGCAATCTGTGGAGTCGCAACCCGTGGAGTAGCAATCTGTGGAGTAGCAATCTGTGGAGTAGCAATCTGTCCAGTTGAAATTGCTTCAGATGGCTGACTGTGGACGTCATGGTTTTGTGTCGCTGAGGGGAACCTGAAAGAGCTCGATTAACGGTGACACACGGTTCAGACGTCTTCAACAATTGATGTCTATTTCGACGTAGTATTGCTCCATCTGTAGTTTCAACTACATACGAACGTATGGCGACTTTCTTCAACACCTTCGCTTTTCTCTTCCACTCTCCTTGACTCTGAATACGAACCACATCACCCGATTTAAGCTCCGACAGTTCTCTTCCCTTTGTGGTTTGTTTTTGCTTCTCGGGATAAGCGACTTTGCTTCCTTGGGGATATAAGGTAGTCGTGTTCGACAATTTCGTCCCATGAGTAATTCCGAGGGTGATTTTCCACAGTACAACGGAGTGTTTCGATAACTGAGAAGTCCAAGTTCAAAATCTTCTTTGCCGTCTATAGCCTTCTTTAAAAGTCTTTTCGCTATTTGAACTCCTTTCTCCGCTAAGCCGTTTGACCTCGCGTATCACGGACTTGAAAGTGTGTTTTTGAAACCATAGTCGATTGCAAACTTTTGGAATTCAGTTGAATCGAAAGGTACATTATCGGACAGTAATTCCTCTGGAATTCCATGGCGAACAAAAATTCGTTTGAGACTTTTAATAACCGAATTAGCTGTAACTGTTTTCAAAGCTTCTACTTAAAAATTCTAGGTAGCTGGAAAAAGCGTCTATGACTACAATATAGTTTTTTCGATCAAGCTGAAACAAATCCGTCGCGACTCTGTCCCAAGGACGATTCGGCGTATCACGCATAATAAGAGGTTCATATTGCTGCGAGTACTGAAATTTATTGCATGTGCTACAACTCTTGCTTCGACGATCTATGTCTGAATTTATGTTGGGCCAATAAACTGCTTGTCGAGCTCTTCTTCTACACTTTTCTATGCCCATATGTCCATCATGTATGACACAAGGGCGTATTTAAGGGGGGGGGGGGGTTTGGGGGTTCGTGTTTCTCGATGGGTCGTAGAACTGTAACACTGGTTCGCTAACCAATACTTGTTTTATATATTCCCACTCTTTGTCGTGTTCAGGTTGCCATTGAGGTTTAACTTCTTTCTTCAAGGAGCTTCTGAGATTGACCGTGTTTGCCGATAGTTGTGGTATATACTTTCCCACAAAGTTCACAGTTCCAAGAGC
Organism: Leiobunum rupestre; assembly: GCF_980474605.1. Taxonomy (NCBI): domain Eukaryota; kingdom Metazoa; phylum Arthropoda; class Arachnida; order Opiliones; family Sclerosomatidae; genus Leiobunum; species Leiobunum rupestre. The sequence goes on from NC_143392.1 coordinate 43,358,140, forward strand.
TCGTTGCACGTCAGCCCTATTCTGGGGCTTCGGCATGTTACCTATCGCTTCAACCTTCCGCGGATCTGGTCGAATACCTTCACTGCTAATAACTTCGCCCATGTACGTTATTGTCGTTTGACGAAATTCACATTTTTCGGGATTTAAGGTAGCGTTTGCTTCGTCCATTCGTCGTAAAGCTTCGTGTAACCTTGCATCGTGTTCCGTGATGGTCTTACCCCATACTAATACATCATCGTGCAGTGGTCGAGCGCCTTCTGCAGTATCAAATATTTGACTGTAAGCTTTGAAGAAAACCTCTGACGAAATTGAGATTCCGAACGGTAGCACCAGAAAACAGTACCTTCCAAATGGAGCATTGAACGTGGTTAAAGGCTGACTCTCGGCATCCAACGGAATTTGGTAAAATCCGGAGGTGGCATCCATCTTAGAAAAATATTGCGCTCCAGCTAGTTCAGACTGGATATCTTCCTTAGTCGGTGTTTGATAATGTTCACGGCAGATGTTCTGATTTAGAATTTTGAGGATCAAGACATAAGCGTAACCTTTTATTTTTTTTCGATTATTACCAAAGGGCTAACCCAGTCGGTCGGTTCGTCAATTCGTCGAATAATTGCAGACTCTTCAAGGTTACCTCGCAAAGCGTACGGTATTCTTCTAGCGGGTATATACAATAACTGGAACGGCGTCTTCCTTTAACTTGATATGACACGTCGTTTGCAAACATCCAATAGTTGATTTTATAAAATAAAAAGTAGTCTTGCCCAACTTGTTAAAATGTTGCTCTTACGTCACAAGACCCAGCTTTATTAGTGTATTCCTCGCACGAGCGATTTGCACGCGCTCTAGAAAAAGCTATATTCCTCGCGACTGTAGCGCGCGCTCGTAGGCTTGTCAAAGTAAGAGACTGTGACGTAAGAGCAACATTTCAACAAGACGGCCACGTTACTTTATAAAAAGAACTATTCCCTGAAATACGGTGGGATATTTCTCGGTAACTTCTTTCCGTAAGGTGTCACTGTCTTGTGAGACTTCAGTTACGTGTGTCAGATCGTTATTGGTATCGCAGAAATAAGATTCAATCTCAAATATATTTCTGGAGACTATACCCAAACCTTCGCAAGTTTGTAACGAAAGAATAGGTTTTTCACCTTTATCGACAATTACAATCGATGTAGCCACTTATTGTTTGGAATTGACCATGATATTTAATTGAAATTCTCCATAGGAGGTTATCTTAAACCCTCCGTAAGCTCTCAGCTTTGATTTTCGTCCAATTACTTTTGGTTTAGGACAAAGAGATTCGTAAATGTCAATAGGCAAAAAATTCACTTGAGCTCCAGTATCGACCTTAAACTGAACAATCTTGTTATTTAATTTGACAGGAACATACCAATCTTCGCGGCTTATAACTTCACGACACTTGACTGTATCAATTATGAAGTCGGACTCGCTGTCGGTCGATCTAGTTTTAACTTCACTCACGATCTTTTTGCTTCTGCATACTTTGGCAAAATGGTTCATACCTTCGCATTTATGGCATCTTTGACCATAAGCCGGACATCCGTTTCGCTTGTGAGTATTCGAACATCTATAACAATTAGTAATTACGCCGTCTTTGCTGTGCTGAGTTGTCGCTCCTTTATGTTTGTCAGTCGGTAAGTTATTTTGTTTCTTTTTATTTCGCTTCTTGCGCGACTGCTTGTTTCGAACGAAACCATCTGATACGATTTTGAAAACTTGTAACGTCACAGCTGTAGTGTTAATAGTGGCCGCCATGACAGTTACCGTTTTTTATCAATAGGCAAATTACAATGGTGACGTCGCAGGGTTTCAGACGACAACACTCTTGCGCTCTGACCAAGTCTTAACCTGAAGCGCCAAATTTTCCGCCGCCCGGCAGATATTTAATGATCTATCTAGAGTTAAATTTTCTTCAGCGAACAATTTAGTACGCATTTAGAGAGTGTTGTCGTCTGATTTCGTTAATAGCGTTTTCCATTTGATTGCTCAAGATTCACTCTGAATCTGTCTCTGACGTCATAGATCTCACCCCAATCGACTAGAGTAAAACCGCAAATGGAACATTACATGAACATATTACCGCGCTTTGTTGTTTTTCGTCTGCTAGTAATTTGAATTTTCGCGTCTTGGTCTGCCATTTTGGCAAAAAATCTAAAAGGAACACGCGAAAATTTGCTCCGATCTCGATCTCGATCCGTTGATCTGTCGAAATCGGCAGATCGGTTTTGGGCGATCTCGGAGCACCCGATAGCGCGAAATGGAACACGCGAAACTTGATCGGAGCAGATCCGAGCACGCTAATGGAACATAAAATGTTAATCAGAGCGATCTAGAGTGCTCGAGAGCAGATAAATGGAAAACGCTATAAGTTTCGGAAAACCCATCGCTCGTAGCTTTCATTTTTTTAGGCGTACAATAGGCCTCGAACTTTAGCACTACATTCGCATACGTTTTTAGGGTTTGAGTATCGAAAACAAAAGTATTAAGGGGGAAGAATACAGTAAAAGCCTTTTTTTCGTTCAAGCTGAACGTTTCTGTTTTAACAATTACATAATTTATTTATATTTTTCTTATTAGGCTGAACCTTCCTCTAGTGCTTAAAATAATTTTGATAATTCTAATATCAATAGTTAACGAGATATAAGGTCCTAACTAAAGGGTAGTTTGGGCGCTTGCCCAACTTGTTTAGCTCCGGGGGTCCGAATTAAAACGTAATATCTTAATTACTTTTAAATTTAAAATTGTCAAAATTATTTTAAGCACTAAACAATAAGCTGTTCTACACTTAAATATTAATTTTATAAGTTAAAATACAAAATTAAAAGAGTTCAGCTTGAAATAGCGCGAAAGTAGACAATGGCTACTGTAGTCTTCCGCCTTAAAAACATCTATCGCAGACTGACCTGCTACCGTTAGCAATAAGGCTATTTTTTTGCTGTCAGATCGGGCGGTTGCTGGAGATGTAGCTGCTTAAAAAATTTCAAACCTTTGTATGAAAACTTGCCATGCTTGATCGGCGTTGCCGGTGAATTGTAGTTCGTCCGGTGGTCGTAGACCCTCCATTCGTTGTGTGTGTAGAAATATTGTGAAGCCGAAACGTAATCTTGAATTCTGGCACCATGTATTGATATTACCAAGAATGTATTTATTTATACTCAGGGAGAATGAATATGTCGAGACTATCGACGGACACGTTGAGGCCCTAACCGCGTCACGCTAAGGGGGGGGAGGGAAAAAAGAGGCGGTCTTATTTTTTGCGTCCTCGCAGCAGCGTTAATCGCGTCGAAAAACGTAATTTTTAAGAACCAATGAGATTGCAGTATTATTTGATTTTATTAAAGCGGAGGGGCATACCGGGGGGCCCAACGGGTGGAATTGGAGAAACGCCAAAAATAATCTCGACATATTCATTCTCCCTGAGAATAAATAAATACATTCTTTATTTTACGTTTCAATGTAATATCTAATTTACTACGAACTAATCCTTAATCTAGTGAGGCTATTACAAGATAACAAAGAGAGGGTATAGCAACAACGTGGTTTATTTACGGACGCCATCTTACACCTGCCTCACTGCGGTAGTGTAGAGGTTTTAACACTGTGTGCGCCACCTAGAGGAGGTAGGCCAAACTATACAATATATATACAGACGATATCACTACACCAGGGTCAAGGACGCGGCCACCAATATTATTGACCTTGTGCTGGTCTCTGACGACAACCTACTTGAGGACATCTCCCATCTACCTGGAGTCAGCGATCACGACCTTTTCCATCTCAGCATCAGAGGAGCTCTCTTAGCATTTTAGTACTAAGTGCTTGACCTTTCCGCAGGCCGTAGTCTTTAGACACCATCTGTTGGTGACTTTTAGTATCATTTTTAAGCAGTAGACAATGGCTCTCGCGACGATAGCACGAGCTTTCTTACCAATAGATAGCGCCTTATAAGGATAGCCTGCAGAAATTACGCGTTTCTGCTAGCCGTCACCTCCGTATTCACTCCCTTTCAAATATTTTATCTAGACCTTTATATACGTTTCCTATATCTATGGTTGCAACCCTCATGATCGAAACAACCATCACTGACTACCTAGATGACCTACATCCAGGGAATTCCAACCGGAAGAGCATAATCCAAGCAGCTATGAATCTGGGAAATGTAATGCCCTCAATACCCTCAAATCACCTGTTGATCATCCAATATCTAGCCGTTCCGAGAGAAGAAACCCAGATGGAAGAGACCGATTCCCTCGCCTAGCCGGACATTTCAGGCCGAAACCCGAAGTACCTACCCCATCGTCAGCTTGGAAAAAGTCCGGATAAAGAGAAGAAAGAAAAAAGAGAATAATAAACCCGCAATCCGGCCGCCAAACCGTAGAAATAAAGAAAAAAAGAGAATAGAGAAAAGAGTAAACGTGTATACAAGCAACCCCCAAAGACGTCCCGTTCTGTGAAGCGCGTGTGTCGGGCATCTCGCGTGAACCGAGCAAGGACAGTAGATATCTACTGTCCTTGAACCGAAGAACGCGAAAACCCTTAAACGAAGAGACGACAACGTAGCGGAGGACATCGAAATCAAGGGATAAGTAGAAAAGCCAAAAGAACCATAGTTGAGATGGCCTAACTATCACTATTGTAAAGTCAGAATTATTTCCCTCAGTTCCCCCTCATTTTGTTTATTTTGTATGTAGTGTTTTATAAATAAGTGTTAAATAAAGATTTTGTGATTGATTAAGGACAAAGGGTTTTCATTCTGAATTCGAATCTCCCCCCTTTTTTATTTTTCTTTCCCCTGCACGTAACCCCCCCCCCTCTCTCAGATTTAATTCACGCTACGAAAGGCCACGACTCGCATTGTGTCACCATCTTTCCCCGCCTTAGTGAATTAATATCTTTGAGCAAGGGGCCAGGGCTAGGAATGATTTCCGAACCGTACTCGTTATCCCAGCCGATACGATACGTTGTTTGGGAAATATATCATTTTACGACGATTTTCCTAAAAAGGTTGCACACTTTAATAATTCGACGCACTAGGTGTTAGTAGTCCCTGGGCCCACTTAAAAAAAATTCCTTATTTCGGAGCCTGATTAATATTAGATACATAAAAGTGTCTGCAAATTTTTCTGCTTTATTATTACACCGCTTAAGCCTTGGCATAACATGATTTTAATTTTAATTTAATGCATTTTATTAATTACAAGCAACACTATTTATTTTTTTTCACTTTCAATATTATTGCTCTTTTCTAGATGAAGATTTATAGGTTTGTCATACCCCATAAGGTGTTTATAAACAGACATATCAGTAAATTGTTTGGAATCGACAAATAAAGGTTTTCCTTGAACTATAACAGTAGCTAAGAATGTTGGCAATTCTGGTACAACTACGTCTGAAGCTTTAAATTCCATGGCTTTTTCTCTGTTAAAAAGGGTAAGTACAGTAGCTTGGAACTGCAAAGTGTCTTTGTTAAAGTCTAGTTTAATAACATAGCGTTTTGCTATCCAATGAAGTAACACAGGGGTACCGATAATGAAGAAACTTGTAAATATTCCGACTGATATTGCTGCGAATGTACTGCTGTCCATAAGTTTATGAATAATATTAGGTTGTAGAGCTATTCCAATGAAACTTGATGTCAAAGAGAAAGCCTTAACTCTTTTAAGTTGCTTCGTAAGAAATCCTTCATAAACTGTATTTGAGGCTTCTGAAGAATATTCCCTGTTAATTTTATATGGTCCCTGTAAAAATAATGAAATTTTACTTAAAATAAAAAAGATATGAGAAAAAATTAATTCACACCATACATAATTTAGAGTTTCATTTAGCTGTTTGCCAATAATTCTTTCTGTTTTAACAGAAAAGGGACTTGTTTTGATGTTACGAAGATAATATGCTTTGGAAATCGTATGCAAAACGCATTTTCTACCGAGGTTTCCCTTCAGAATCATTTTAAAATTTCAACAACTCTGATGCCAAGGCTGCGGCAAACTGACCTACTTTTCATCAGTTATTAAATTACTTTTGGTTACAGTTTCAATCAGTATTTTGGATAGATGTCGCTGAAAAATTAATCACACATTGTTTATTCCTCGGCGAATCTGGTAAAAATGTACAATATTTTTATATAAAATTAAAAATATATTTAGTTGTGTAATTAAGTTGGTAATTATTAAATTACCTATTTCCTTTTTATTTAAACTTAAGATTTCGTGGTTTTAACGGGTTATTTTAGGATAACGATTGCTATGCTACTCTTCTATTAAGCTGATCGTTTATAAGCCTTTGCTAATTTCAGTTTTATCACTCAGTTTGTTCCATTATGGAAGCGGTGGAAAAGGATATCCCAGAGGCGATTACCACAAATTCAGATGTCGCAAATCAATCATTAGATATTGGACAAACTGTTAAAATCCTGACTAAACGGGTTAAAGATGGAAATTTCAAATCAGACAAAGTATGTAAACCACCGTTCCACCATTGGTCGGAGCTTGGATTAATAATAGCCCTATTATTAATCCAAGGTCTGAGGAGTGAACTGTAAACAACAGCATAAGTTTTAAAAAAGGCTGACGATAAAACTAGCTTTATTTAGGAAAATAAACTTTAAGGGAAGTCATTTGACTTGAAAGTCTGTTAGTCAAAGTACTAGTCTATTTACTTTCACAAATAAAGGTAGTTTTCTCCCAATGGACTTCTTCACTTTTTGCAATGTTTAAATGGAATATTTAAGTTTTCATGTAAGTACAGGCGCTTTATAGAGTAAATTTTTTATTATAGGGCTTAAGCTTCCTAGAAGTCAAGAATCAACTTATGCTCAGTTATTTAACCAATCTTACATATTTGATGTATCAAAAGGTTTGTGGTCAGCAAATAGAAAAAGATGCAAGTATAGATAGGCTTGTTGAGATTCGTACAGTCATGGAAAAACTGAGACCAATTGATCAGAAATTAAAATATCAAATTGATAAATTACTAACATCTGCAACGACTGGAAACATAAGTACACATATTTGTATCAATATCATATCAAAATTACTAATTTTAAAGCAACCCTAGATGAAGATGATCCACTCAGATTTAGAGCCAACCCTGAAAATTTGATGAATAAAATTGAAGAAAGTGAAGGTTCTGATGATAACAATGAAGAAGATAATGATAATGAAGACAAAAAGAATGAGATATTGAAAAGCAGTAGAGCATACGTTCCTCCAAAGTTATCAGCTATGCATTACAGTAAATATCATTTAATATTTAATACTAATTTTGTTATTTAACTCGTATAATTTGTCAATTTTTTAATTTAGGGGGAGATGAAACTGTTTTAGATCAGAAACAAAAACTTTTGGATAGAGCCCGTAAAAGAGCTCTTAGTTCGAATATAATGCAAGAGTTACGGAAGGAATATGATGAGGGGCCGGAAGAAGTTAGGGTAAGATCATATTTAATTTCAATTTGGTCATTTTGTAACGGATGTTTGTTTTTAATTTCAAGGAATCTAAAGACTTGCAACGCCTCAAAGAAGACAAATCTTCTCAGAGGAAAACTGACTACGAAGAAGATTACATGCTCCGTCTACCCATTACTAAACAAGAGAAAGTATGTTCGATATTTATTCATATAAAATTATGATAAAATAATGAGGCAATGAAATTAACGAGTAAATCAGAAAAATAAATTTGTCAGACTAGGTAAAAGGGTGTAAATTTAGTCCTAGCTATGCCCAAGGAGGGTTTGCCCCAGAATATGCTCCTGTTCTAAGCCACTACAAAAAACTATACTTTCTAATAACTTCCCAATATTAGACTATTTTTATGGTTTGAAGGTTTTTTTTTTTTGTATTTTCTGCCTCCCATTAAGCGTTTTCAATATTAAAGGGAATATAACCTCGGGTATTTGGTGTGGAACACCAACGTTTGCAGCTCTGGCCGCTCTTGCCTTTGGCTTTAAAAATGTTTGGCGCCACTGTACAGGGTAATTTGAAAAATTGAAGGGGTCTTCCATAAAGATTGCTTTGCGGGTTATATTCCCTTTAACTAATATTCAAAAACTACAAAATTTCAATTCATATAAAAAAAATTGTCACTTATCAGGTATTGCAGGATCCTAATTCATAGACAATTATTGAAAGATATTTACTTCAAAAATATGCGTTTTAACTTCTTAAATATTCAAAAGTTATTTTCAATTTATTTATTTAAATTTCTCTAAAACTACTACAAATTTCCTATAAAATCCTCAAAACTACTGCAAATTTAATATAAAATCTTCAAAACTACTACAAATTTCCTATAAAATCCTCAAATTACTGCTAATTTCCTATAAAATCCTCTAAAACTACTGCAAATTTCCTATAAAATTCTCTGAAACTACTGCAAATTTCCTATGCTTACCTTTAATTCTTCTAATACCTATCTGAAACATGCCATGTTTTCATTAATGTTCAATTTGATGTATTTAATCAGCACAAATCTCGTCAAGTGGCTACTATGTCTAGTTTGGGAGGTATCGCACATTTTGATGATATTTCTGCTTTGGATGCTGATGTTTCAGACTTCTCTGCTAAGAAGAAAAAAGGAAACAAAAAGGTATATTTTAAATCTTTGTTTATTATGCGTCAATTTCATTTTAAATAACATTTTTCTATTTTTTTTGCGATTACCAGCCAACAAAGAAAATTAAGAAGGGTGGTTTTAGAAAGAGAAAATGGAAATAAATTATTTTTAATTATTCCATCCAAAAAACTGTATCCCTTTATTTGCCACAAAATTTTCAGATTCAAATTCCCTGACCCTTTGAAGAGATTTTCCCTGACTTTTTAAGGCCAAATTTAAATTTATATTTTACTTTTATCAGAAGTTTATAAATTTATTTATTTTTACTGCACTTATATTTCAGTAAAAAGGTTATTGCAATGTTGAAAAAATTAGCCAAATTTTCAAGGAAATAAATGTAATACATAGAATTTATAATAGATCTAGAGTAAAATTACCTTCAAAAAGAGTCAAGATAAAATTGAATTCCCTGAATTTTTACAAATTCTTAATATTCCCTGTCTTTTAAGGCCCATTTTTAAATTCCCTGATTTTCCTGACGTGTGGCAACCCTAATTTAGATTCAAATTAAATTTAAACATAATTAACTTATATTTTTAGTTCTACATTGAAATATATTTAGAGAGGGATTATCCAGTGATTTAAGTCCCAGGTGACAAAACGTTATCCATGCTTTTTCACACAGATAACCCCCCCCCCCCCCAACACAATGGCGGCCATAACCCAAGCTATGAAGTGAAATTGCTCTTATTGTTTTCCTTGTTATTATCTTCCTCACAAATTATTAAACGCCAAAGGGTGTGCGAGTACTCGGCTCGAAACTCTAAGCCTTCTGTAGAATCTCGCTGAGCTTTCGAGTTCAAAGTTTCGCCAAGGTCAAGCTCGCTAAGAACTCGTCAGTCAATTTAAGTGTTGCCGAGTGCTTGATTTGCTAATTTATAAGGCGCGCATGCTCAGTTGTAAATTTAAACTTTAAAAACCTATGTCACAATTTTCAACCAATCAGGGCGCTTAAAAATATTTGACGTCATATTTTTTTCGGTTCCCGCCATTGGTCCATTAGAGTCATGAGGAAGTTTTAGTTCCAGTTTCAGTTTTAGTTTGGTTTTGGAAAGAACTACAACAGTATATATTACTCAAATATTAGCTCAACGTGAAAAGTTGGAAAACTTTTCTCTTTTGAAACAACTTTTAGGGGGTAAAAATTTTAAAATCGCTCAAAATTTTCAAACTCGTTAAAATTCAAAACTCTCCCAAAATTTTCAAGCTCGTTAGAAACTCGGTTCTTAAAAAAAGGGTTAAATTAAAACTCGTAAGCTCGCTTAGTTTTTCAAGCTCAAACTCGAACTTGGAAAGAAGAAATTTTGAAACTCTAACTCGACTCGATAGCCAAAAAGTGATACTCGCACACCCTTAACGGAGTATAAAGAATGGTGGAACAACGAAACCAGTGTTTTTGCCACTAGGACTGCTGTTAATATTTGAGGGTTAAAAGTCTGTAGAAGCTAGGAGCAACAAACACAGCACCACACACAAGTAGAACGTAACCCGTCAAAAGTCGTGCATTTTCTTGTGTACAGTTTTCATTGGTTAGACGCTTTATCGCCTGCTACCATCGGAAGGGGAAAATTCGGAAATTGTCTCCCTCCCTGCCCATAAAACGTTCGGTGTAAAGGCTCGTCCAATGAAATTCGTACACAACACTGCGTTAGCGTGTTTACAGGTTAGCTGCGTTCTCCTTGTGTTTGTTGCTCCTAGGTAGAAGCTTCTATTCCCACTACTTTTGCAAAATTGAGATTAGCTTAGTAGAAGATAATTCATTCGAAGAAGTTGCAACCTTGGATCAAAAAAAGTTGCAGCTAAACAACTCACTGAAGATTTGATGAAAACTCCTACTATACCAAAGTGCAGATTTGTTGGAGTGTGAAATGGGGTGCACCCACCGTCAAATTTCCAACGATTTTACTTTACTTGAAGTGAAGCTTCTAAATTGCGTCTGCTATTGCGCTGCCTACGTAGGCAGCGGCTATTGTTAAAGTAAAGAAAAATGCCTAAGTCTAGGTGTCATAATTACTATTTATTACCATGAAGAAAACACAATTATACTAAAATGTAAATATTAATATTTTAGAGCTTCTATTTCACCCATAACCCTCTAAAGCTTGTTTTCCACTAGCGCGCGTCATAATGTTATTTTCTTTACGCGCGTAAAAACGTTTGAACGTTTCAAAGCTGAGAAACGCGTCGTTGCGCGTGCCAGTGGAAAACAAACTTTATACGATTAATGGACGCTTCAATAAAAGATACTCGGATTTTACTCCCCTCTCCAAATTCATCTGGGAAGGAACTATTTCCGGTCGGTCGATTAAACCGTTGCCTACGTTAATAACGTGATTAAACGGTTAGAATGGCTAGCCAAAAAGTCATATTTAAGCCGCGTTTTTGCCCTCATGAGAATTTTTCGTCAGATAAGAAATCGTCGCCTCACGTGTATAAGGAACATACTAATGTTAATTTTCGATAATATATTTTAAGGTAAAATATATAATGTTACTAAAACTAAGTATAAGAAGATAATATTATTATTATTATCATCATCCTCTTATGGTATAAATAATTAAAATTATACGGAATATTTTTATATTACCGGGCAATTTTAAGGCTTCTCGTGGAGGCAGAGTCAATTCATTTCGTATAAAATTATCTTTTGGAAAAAGATGAAAACTCATTCCTTTAGAACTAAACATATTACTTTTGCAGTACGGTATGCAACAAGTGTTTCCTTTTAACCAGGTAACTTGTTTGGCATGTTAAGGCTTAGCAAAAAACCGATGTTACGTTCGAGAAAGTTTCCAACTTTCTAATATTTCAACAAGCACTATATAAATAATAACTTATGAGTCCTGGCTGTCGGAAATATTACTTCTTGGCAATTTCTGGTAAGATGTTTTATTTAAGCGCCTAAATGTCCTCACGCTATTCGCTGCCAAACGTGGCTACGTTCAGCAGCAGTCAACGAAAAAAAACCCGATGGATTTGATATTTTCCACCGATGAGCTTTTTCGTCATAATGACGTCGTAAGTTGCTGAACGCTTTTATTCAGTCATCGGTGTTTTTTAAAATGCCGTAGCTTTTATAATAGTTATAATAGTATAAATGACGTCAGTCATTGGAGTCACCGACTCTTCCAGCCGATGACTTCGGTGAGTAACCGATGACTATCGTGACGTCAAAACCGGAAATGCGACAAAGCGTCAAGAATGTATTTATTTATTCTCAGGGAGAATGAATATGTTGAGATTATTTTTAGCGTTTCTCCAAATCCACCCGTTGGGCCCCCCGGTATGCTCCTCCGCTTTAATAAAATCAAATAATACTGCAATCTCATTGGTTCTTAAAAATTACGTTTTCCGACGCGATTAACGCTGCTGCGAGGACGCAAAAATAAGACCGCCTTCTTTTTCCCTCCTCCCCCTCCCTTAGCGTGACGGCGTTAGGGCCTCAACGTGTCCGTCGATCGTCTCGACATATTCATTCTCCCTGAGAATAAATAAATACATTCTTGAAAGCGTACAGTAGGAAACCGATGAGCTCTGCTGAACGTACCCCGTATCTGCTAATATTAAGTTACATCGAAACGCGTCATCAACACTAGGTGGTTTCTTTTCGCCTGTTCTCGGACTAAAAGTGTACTATTTTTACCCTAAAACGTTTTATTCGCCTGTTCCGGGGTGAGAATTACTCCGGCCCATAAACTATTCGCTTGTTCCGGAGTATTAGGGATACTCTTTTTACTTCTTCTGAAAAGGAGGTGGGAAATAAGGATTTTTTTGAAAGTGGACGTAAGAATAGCGTGTTTTAACTTTTAGCCGTTTTTTTGGTGAATTCTAGGTCTGTGCGAGTCATAGAAATAGAAATGCGACCAGTACCACTGCGCTATCCGGTAATCTCAAGAGAAAAGGGAAAGATAGAAAGCTTCCATGAGAGTGCGCCATTTATTAAAAAAAAATTGAAACTTAAAATTTTTAAATAGATTTCGTGCTCCCACAAAGAATACTAGTGATTCCACTCTCATGGCAGCCTTCTTACTCGTACATCTCCCCCTGTAGTACAGAGTCGAAGTACGGTCGAAAAGTCGCTTTGTAAGCGACGACCAAATGTTGACCTAAAAACGTTCGAACGTTTTTCGACACTAAAACCGTAAATCCTTTTTTGGGACTATTTATAGACTTAAAATAGACCTTATATTTAATTATTGGATTCGACATTCACTTTATGAAACAGACCATATGTATTTAGGAAAAGGGGATATTTTAATTATTTTCTGACTATTTAATGATTTTCTGAGATTATTTTTTCTTCACTTTTTTTCTTCAAACTTATTTGTATTTGAAAAACGCGGCATCTAATAATTAGATCGGTTTTGGGTCGGAAATAAGCATTAATATAAAGTCGGCCCGACGTCGTTTCGGAGTCGTTTCTTAGGTCTATTAAAAGGCGGTAAAGAGTCGACGTTTTGTAGTCGGCCGACATTTTTTTTCTCCAAAAATACATATACTTAAAACTTAAGCGAGAAAATGTACAGCTCTAAATTGATATATATTTTTAAAAGTGTTCTTTCTACACATTGATAATAAAAGTTAAGTCGATATCTTTATAAAAATATCTGTGTAGTGTGTACACAAGGAGGATAGGAAGGGAGGCGAAGTAGGAGGGATGAACGCGCCAGCATCCTTGTAAGAAGTTTAGCGCGAACTCAGCGGGAAAATTTCGGAAAAATGGCGGCAACACGTAGCTATACGGCCGCAATCTTGCCGCCATTTTCCCGAAATTTTCCCACCGAGCGCGCGCTAAGCTTCTTACAAGGATGCTGGCGCGTTCATCCCTCCTACTTCGCCTCCCTTCCTATCCTCCTTAAGTCTTTCTTGGCCACATACTTTACGAAAGTATTTTAGGTAAAATAGAGTACACGACGGGGCGATTTTCTGTTTGGACGAATCTATCGAAATCAATTTTACGGTTATATCATCTTAATGCTACTCGCATACGCAATCTCAAAATAACTTCTGTAAAAAGACTGAATTCGGACCCAAATAAAGGCAGTGAGATAATAATTTTTTTCCTGATTGCTATATTTCCTCAATTTTATTTCTGTGGGGGCTCTGACCTCGTTTGTTTTTCCTTGTGGGGGCTCGAGCCCCAAAGTTCATTTCCGACAAACTCGTTGCCCTCATTTTTTAACCTTTTTTGCGTACTCGCGTAGCGAAATTGGAACTGATAGTCAATGGAAGTCAGGAGCAACAAACACAATGAGAACGCAGCTAGCCTTTAAACACGCTAACACAGTGCTGTGTACAAATTTCATTGGACGAACCTTTACGTTGAACGTTTTACGGAAAGGGGGAAGACAATTCCCTAAGTTTGCCCTTCCGCCGGCAGCAGGCACTAAAGCGTTTGACCTTGGATTAATTAATCCTAGGTTTGATCAAAAATTGATCAATGAAAACTGTACACAAGAAAATGCACGACTTTTGACGGGTTGCGTTCTCCTTGTGTGGGTTGCTGTGTTTGTGCCAGTACAACAGCACCGCTTCAGATTTTGGGACATACCTTGAGCAATGAGTCTGTGCAACCTGGATGCATGCACCATGGACTGTTTATTAATGAAAGATTCGGCAGAAAGTTCATGTTTAAATTCAGTTAGCTCAGCTGAATCTCGGGAGACAATATTTCCAGACATAAAGAATAGCTTTAACCGCTTCTATGATAATACAGCTTTGCCTTCAGACTAGAACGTGAAATTTCCAAAATTCAAAATTTAATATTTTTTCATCTTTATATAACCAAAGATCAGATTTCATTCGCATCTTTTCCTCAAATTTCGGCGTATTGCATATGGTAGTACGTAAATTTGTACAGAGATGGCGATACTATCGCAACAAAATGGAATTTTAGGATTTCTTGTAAAAACTCCCATAAACGAAACCATTTAGTAATCGTTAAAAATTCAAAGAATAAAAACTCTTGTTTTTATCGCAATTTTTTTTTCTTCGCGTGCATGAATATGCGAAATATCAGCGATACACAGGCTGCGGTCGGAATCTTCTCCTCCCAAAATGCTGCGCGACTGGTGAGGGATACATTTTGTGCAACGTAAAGATAGCAAAGATGGGGGAGGGTTGGGATGGGTTTGTCAAATCTCTGTTTTATGAGAACAGCAGCTTTTTGGCGTTATATTTGAAACAGGTTTCGGTGTTCGAGATATTTGGCTTACATCGAAATACTCCACCCCCTCATCCGCGGGCGAGAGGTTAGAGGGCGCTGCGATAAAAGGACTAGGAGAATGTTTGGTGGGAAGCCGCTCTTTAAGGAGGAGGGCAGAGTGGTGGGTGTTGGGGTCGACCCTCGCTGACTTTTCTCGATAACCCTTATCTGCCCTATGCACCCTTGTTGAGATTTATCCCTGCCTTCAATCGCTCTTTTATATAAGTTCCGAAAGGCCAGCAGCCAAGGCGATAGCGGGGGCCTGCCAGCGCCTGTCCGCCCCAACCCCACCCCTTTCCCCCGAATCTTTCGCTCCTGTAAAGTAAGCTTAACGGTGAGAACGGGCGAAGAAGAGCTTTTAATTTTGTTGCGCGTACAAAAGACTTTTTATTCGTCAGTCTTCCGCCGGTATCGTTGTTTACAGACGCTTTCAAACTTGGCTTAAAGGACTTAGGTCTCCGCTTTAAAATTAACTTTATCGGGGACTTAACCTCACTATCGATGTCAGAGAAAACTTAACTCTAGCAACATCGGAGAATTTTTCGAGAAAATTCCACTTCTTAGCAAAAATTAAGGCGAGGGGATTAACTATAGTTGACCGTTTAAAGTTAGTTCATATCTTTAAAATAAATTCTACGGTAACTTTTGGTCAATATACTATTTTTAACAAGTTATATTTTTTGTTTGTTTGTGCGTGTGACAAATTGAAACATATCCTAAAATCGTTCAAAATTTGAGGGTGCAAGTAGTTTAAGGGGTTTTCCCCCGAGATCTTCGGTTTCCCCTTCCATAAAAACTTGTTGAGGTTAACGGTAATAGTTAGTGTAGGGAACTGTTGGCTCGCGTGGCTTGCAGGGCTTGCCACCACCCTCCTACGCATTGTAACCCGGCCACCTGAATTAAAGGCTTTAAAAGTCGCTCGATGACTTAGGCCTAGGGTGGTGCCTTGGGTATTAGCCTAGCTGATTATTATTATTATTATTAAGTACAAAATTACGTGTTTTAAGTCAGGTGGCGGAAAAGGAGAAGTTACCTGATTTGTTCAAACGATTCTGTCGATTTTTAATGTCTCGATATATCGGTTATTTGAAGCGGGACACGTTTTATTTGAGTCGGAGAATTAGGCTTAAGTTTCAACTTTATCCAATTGCGCTGGCGCCATCTGTTTCTATAAGCAGATACTCTTGCAAAATATGTTAAGGTTTATTTTACCAATAACACGATAGATGGCGCCAACATGATTTGATTAAGTTCATTTCCTAGGCCTAACTCGCCAACTAAACAAATACTGTCAGAGATACTGTCCCGCGAAACGGTAGGTCCTGGAAGGCGGATTTGGATCTCTATTTATTCTACCTCATTGGTTTGAAAATTTTCATTGGTCCGTTCTAAATGTTACCGATAGATGTCCCTACAGCCAACGGGCAAGATGGCCGGTAGCTGGATTCGGTGTATCCCCCATAACAACCCATTTTGACACGAGGACGCTTTTTCTACACGTAAGAAATATAAGAAAGCTACGAAAGCGGAAAGTCACGTCCTAGATGCCTACCGTGACATTTTTTTTCTTGTTTAACCATTAATTAATTACCGCTGCCATTTGGGTATCATTTGATGCCAACTCTTACGACTGCTAAACAGTTCTTTCTCCAAATTTAATTAAATATCGTTGAAAACGCGTCGACATTTTTTTTTATGCCAAGTCGAATTACAAAGCCGAAATCGCACGCTGGGGAAGCGCTTTTTGATATGTTTTAATTAAAACAGCTCACGCGGATTCCTCTTTGTATATATATTATAACTTCCTCGAAGAATTAGCTCCGGAAACAACGCGGTTGGTACCCACACCATCTGTAACCCTATATCTTTGGGCTGGCACGCATTTCCTTAAGAATCCTTTATTTAGAGATATATGAAAAAGTCCCGAATCAAAAGCTGGAAGCTGGCCTTTGCCTACGCTATTGTATTACTCTCGTTTAGAAGAGAAGTTTTGGAACAATTTTCCACAACTCCTACTTTCGTTTTTCCTCGTGAACTTACCGCGACGGTCTTCGTTGGTTTTGACCGCCCCCCCCCCCCCTCCTATTCCATTCTCTACCCCCCTCTTCTCCCCCGCGCGAGCTGGCCGCGGCAGTTGAGATGAAAATAGCGCCAGGTGTCGCTAGCAAGCGAAAGAGATGAATGAGGTGAGAGAAAACGTAAGGCCAGGAGCGCCACACTCGGTCGTAATAAAGAAATAACCCTCCCCTCTCTACCCGCCCGCCGTCATATAATTCTACGCGATATCCGTCTCTCTCGCCCTCTTCTGGCAATCGGGGGTATTACGGAATGCAGAGTTCCGGAAGCGGCGTACCTTCGCGTTCTTTGGCCAATAAGCTGGCTTGAATTTGACAGCGCTCAGGAGAGGGGGGGGGGGGCGCCTTTAGGCATTAGTGAGTTCGGAAAAAAACTGCCCCACAGCCCAGACGAAGATTGGTGGTTATTAGTTGGGGTAGACTTATCCACACAAATGATCCAGATGTATTCCATCCTACAGCATAGACATAACGCACAATTTTTAGATTTTGGGCGAGGTCAACCTCCTTAATTTGACCCTGAACTTGCCTGAAAAGTTAGGAACATTTCTAGAAGGATGATCGAAAGTTAATCTATAATACAAGACATACGGAAGTTAAATGATTTTTAAACCGAAGCAGTTTGACCAGAAGTGAAGCTATTGCAAAATAGGATTAGTTTGACCTGAAGCTAAGCTATTGTAAAATATGATTAGTTTGATCGGAAGCGAAGCTATTGTAAAATAGGATTAGTTTGATCGGAAGCGAAGCTATGGTAAAATAGGATTAGTTTGATCGGAAGCGAAGCTATTGTAAAATAGGATTAGTTTGATCGGGCTATTGTAAAATAGGATTAGTTTGATCGGGCTATTGTAAAATAGGATTAGTTTGATCGGGCTATTGTAAAATAGGATTAGTTTGATCGGAAGCGAAGCTATTGTAAAATAGGATTAGTTTGATCGGGCTATTGTAAAATAGAATTAGTTTGATCTGAAGCGAAGCTATTGTAAAATAGGATTAGTTTGATCGGAAGCGAAGCTATTGTAAAATAGGATTAGTTTGATCGGAAGCGAAGCTATTATAAAATAGGATTAGTTTGACCTGAAGCTAAGCTATTGCAAAATAAGATTAGTTTGACCGGAAGCGAAGCTTTTGCAAAATAGGATTAGTTTGACCTGAAGTGAAGCTATTGTAAAATAGGATTAGTTTGACCCGAAGCGAAGCTTTTGCAAAATAGGATTAGTTTGACCTGAAGCTAAGCTATTGTAAAATAGGATTAGTTGGACCTGAAGCGAAGCTATTGTAAAATAGGATTAGTTTGATCGGGCTATTGTAAAATAGGATTAGTTTGATCGGGCTATTGTAAAATAGGATTAGTTTGATCGGAAGCGAAGCTATTGTAAAATAGGATTAGTTTGATCGGGCTATTGTAAAATAGGATTAGTTTGATCGGAAGCGAAGCTATTGTAAAATAGGATTAGTTTGATCAGGCTATTGTAAAATAGGATTAGTTTGATCGGAAGCGAAGCTATTGTAAAATAGGATTAGTTTGATCGGAAGCGAAGCTATTGTAAAATAGGATTAGTTTGATCGGAAGCGAAGCTATTATAAAATATGATTAGTTTGACCTGAAGCTAAGCTATTGTAAAATAGGATTAGTTTGACCGGGCTATTGTAAAATAGGATTAGTTTGATCGGGCTATTGTAAAATAGGATTAGTTTGATCGGGCTATTGTAAAATAGGATTAGTTTGATCGGAAGCGAAGCTATTGTAAAATAGGATTAGTTTGATCGGGCTATTGTAAAATAGAATTAGTTTGATCTGAAGCGAAGCTATTGTAAAATAGGATTAGTTTGATCGGAAGCGAAGCTATTGTAAAATAGGATTAGTTTGATCGGAAGCGAAGCTATTATAAAATAGGATTAGTTTGACCTGAAGCTAAGCTATTGCAAAATAAGATTAGTTTGACCGGAAGCGAAGCTTTTGCAAAATAGGATTAGTTTGACCTGAAGTGAAGCTATTGTAAAATAGGATTAGTTTGACCCGAAGCGAAGCTTTTGCAAAATAGGATTAGTTTGACCTGAAGCTAAGCTATTGTAAAATAGGATTAGTTGGACCTGAAGCGAAGCTATTGTAAAATAGGATTAGTTTGATCGGGCTATTGTAAAATAGGATTAGTTTGATCGGGCTATTGTAAAATAGGATTAGTTTGATCGGAAGCGAAGCTATTGTAAAATAGGATTAGTTTGATCGGGCTATTGTAAAATAGGATTAGTTTGATCGGAAGCGAAGCTATTGTAAAATAGGATTAGTTTGATCAGGCTATTGTAAAATAGGATTAGTTTGATCGGAAGCGAAGCTATTGTAAAATAGGATTAGTTTGATCGGAAGCGAAGCTATTGTAAAATAGGATTAGTTTGATCGGAAGCGAAGCTATTATAAAATATGATTAGTTTGACCTGAAGCTAAGCTATTGCAAAATAAGATTAGTTTGACCGGAAGCGAAGCTTTTGCAAAATAGGATTAGTTTGACCTGAAGTAAAGCTATTGTAAAATAGGATTAGTTTGATCGGAAGCGAAGCTATTGTAAAATAGGATTAGTTTGATCGGAAGCGAAGCTATTGTAAAATAGGATTAGTTTGATCGGAAGCGAAGCTATTGTAAAATAGGATTAGTTTGATCGGAAGCGAAGCTATTATAAAATATGATTAGTTTGACCTGAAGCTAAGCTATTGCAAAATAGGATTAGTTTGATCGGAAGCGAAGCTATTGTAAAATAGGATTAGTTTGATCGGAAGCGAAGCTATTATAAAATATGATTAGTTTGACCTGAAGCTAAGCTATTGCAAAATAAGATTAGTTTGACCTGAAGTAAAGCTATTGTAAAATAGGATTAGTTTGATCGGAAGCGAAGCTATTGTAAAATAGGATTAGTTTGATCGGAAGCGAAGCTATTGTAAAATAGGATTAGTTTGATCGGAAGCGAAGCTATTGTAAAATAGGATTAGTTTGATCGGAAGCGAAGCTATTGTAAAATAGGATTAGTTTGATCGGAAGCGAAGCTATTGTAAAATTGGATTAGTTTGATCGGAAGCGAAGCTTTTGCAAAATAGGATTAGTTTGACCTGAAACGAAGCTTTTGCAAAATAGGATTAGTTTGACCTGAAGCGAAGCTATTGCAAAATAGGATTAGTTTAATCTCAAGCGAAGCTATTGCAAAATAGGATTAGTTTGACCGGAAGTTAAGGCATTGTTAAACGGAAGCAGTTTGACCGGAAGTGAAGGGATTGTTAAACGGAAGCAGTGAGAGCGGAAGTGAAGGGATTGTTAAACGGAAGCAGTGAGAGCGGAAATGAAGTGATTATAATAAAAGGGAGCAATTTAACTGGAAGTAAAGCGTATTAAGCGCGAACTCGAAACCAAAATGAGGTGGTGTATAATAAACGAACTTCATTTCCGTATTTGCCGTGCCAGTTTGATTCGGGAGAGATGCATCGGGAGGGGTAACAAATGGTCATCGTCCCATAGAATGGTACATAAAGATCGAACATAATTCCTTCTTTCGTTTCCACGCCACCCTACCGCCGACACGATGCTGACACCGAACAGCGACTTAAACCTCCGTAAACCGTACCCCGCTCTCCGCCTTTGAGCCGAAGCGTCGGGTGGTCGGAAAGGGGTGGCGGTCGTTTCTTTCCGAGAAGTAAAGATATTTTTCTGATTGCCCGCCGGCCACAACAGGTGGACCCGCTCTCATCTTTCTCGCCCCCCCCCCTACCTCCCCTTACTCCGCCGAAAAAATAATCCTCTCCTACGCCTACCCAACTTCCTTGGGTGGCTCTATCTACGCAAAGAAAATAGAGACGAAAATAATGATCAAACGTTTCGACGGTGAAAACGTATATTTCTAATTATGTTCAACATAAGTTTGTTCCCAATTTAACGCCTGTTAAATTTTTACTGAGGAATATTTCTAGAATGACCAATTGACTACACATTTTTAGTGGATTTCAAAATTAAGTAATTAACCTATTCTGTTTACATAGAGCCACATAGCTCATAAACTGGGGGATATCCGTCTGCTAAGCAGAGGATTTGCCATTCTTAAAGTTAAAATCGTTTGCTTATTAGACGAAAATCCTGCCATTCATCTCGCGTTGGCCGCTATTTGGCTCTTATGTTCTTTGACTCTTTCAAACTAAGTAACTAGGCCTAACCTGTTTTATTTAGCTCCTTCGAACTAGGTAATTAGGCGTAATCTGTGTTCTTTGGCTCCTTCGAACTAGGTAATTAGGCCTAATCTGTGTTCTTTGGCTCCTTAGAACTAAGTAATTAGGCCTAATCTGCGTTCTTTTGTTCCTTCGAATTAATTAATTTGGCCTAATCTGTGTTCTTAGGCTCCTTAGAACTAAGTAATTAGGCCTAATCTGTGTTCTTTGGTTCCTTCGAACTAAGTAATTAGGCCTAATCTGTGTTCTTTGGCTCCTTAGAACTAAGTAATTAGGCCTAATCTGCGTTCTTTTGTTCCTTCGAATTAATTAATTTGGCCTAATCTGTGTTCTTAGGCTCCTTCGAACCAAGTAATTAGGCATAATCTGTGTTTTTGGCTCTTTTAATATAAGTAATTAGTCCTAATACGAGCTTATTCATCCATAGTCAGAGCGAGTGATTAAACGTAGCAACGCTTCGTAATTTTCATTGGTCAAAAACCATCTAGCAACCTAAAGTAAATTTTCAACCAAAAGTTCTTAGGAAGAAATTGAAAAATCTGCTAACAATCCCTACGAATTGTTTATTAACTTAAGTAGCGACAATCACCACTAGCTTCGGTTAAACTCCTTAATTTGGTACACTGTAAATATGGAAGTTTATACTCCCTTTAAGCTAACCTTAATCTAAATCTAACCCAATCTTAATCTTCAATTAATCAAAATAGCACGAAAAACTAGGCCTAGTAATTAGTTCTCGATTTTCATAGATCCTGGAAAATAAACAAGATGACGTAATGAAATTGGGAATCGTTGCTATGTTTAGTCGCTTCTGGACTAGCCTGTGATAATTTTATATTAACTTACGTATTTTAGTAATAGAACTATTTGAAAGTTTCACTCAATATCTATGTCAAATTTTCAATCTAATTTTTTGTGATTATGTGTTTTTCTTAACTCGATAACTAACCCTAGATTTTTCTGAAAAGCGGAAAATTGTAGCAATACATCAATTAACAAACTTTGCTTAGTTGAATAGATTTTGGTGTAATTATATAACGTGCTTTTTGAAAAACTTTGTAATTTTTTTTTATATTGAATAATAAACTTCTTTGTCATTTTTCTAAGATCAAAGTGTAGTATCTTTTAACATCAGCTGTTAAACCATGTGCACCATTAAAATTGAATCAATAAATAGTTTTTACATAATATCTAGGCCCAATACTTGTATCGGAGATTCCACTAAATCCCAGTTAAATCTTAAATTTAAAACATTTTCGAAGAAACCTTTCCAGCATCAAAATCCTAGTTAAACATTAATTATAAACATATTTTAAGAAACCTTTCGAACATTAAAATCCTGGTAAAAGATTAATTATAAAACATTTTTTAAGAAACCTTTCGAAAATAAAAATCCTAGTTAAACATTAATTATAAAACATTTTTTAAGAAACCTTTCCAGCATCAAAATCCTAGTTAAACATTAATTATAAAACATTTTTTAAGAAACCTTTCGAACATTAAAATCCTGGTAAAAGATTAATTATAAAACATTTTTTAAGAAACCTTTCGAACATTAAAATCCTGGTAAAAGATTAATTATAAAACATTTTTTAAGAAACCTTTCGAAAATAAAAATCGTAGTTAAACATTAATTATAAAACATTTTTTAAGAAACCTTTCCAGCATCAAAATCCTAGTTAAACATTAATTATAAAACATATTTTAAGAAACCTTTCGAACATTAAAATCCTGGTAAAAGATTAATTATAAAACATTTTTTAAGAAACCTTTCGAAAATAAAAATCCTAGTTAAACATTAATTATAAAACATTTTTTAAGAAACCTTTCCAGCATCAAAATCCTAGTTAAACATTAATTATAAAACATTTTTTAAGAAACCTTTTGAACATCAAAATCCTGGTTAAACATTAATTATAAAACATTTTTTAGAAACCTTTCGAGCATCCAAATCCTAGTTAAACATTAATAATAAAACATTTTTTAAGAAACCTTTCGAACATCAAAATCCTGGTTAAACATTAATTATAAAATAATAATGTTACACTTTCTTATAAAGTATCAAATTCGAGTCGATAAATGATATTATCGTGCCTATGGGCTATAGGACACAAAATCTAATTATATAAGATAGTAGGCCCATTTTTAAAGCGTTTTACCATACCCGATTTCGGTTTAGGGTTAGTAAGGGCTTCAGCTGCCGGTGATAAAGATAATTTTACAATCGCGGTATCTTCCATTTCTTGAATTTTTTATTCCAGGCAAAGACATGGTCGATATAAAAAACGGATCGTCTACGTCGCGCAAATTCGTCCACCAGGTGAACGTTGTTACGGAGGGCAGGTGTGAGATTGCTAAAAAACCTCTGTCATTCTCGGCCGACAGTTGTGTTCCGATCTTTTCTTATTAATTTTATTTTCGTACACTTTTTTTTTCATCACTGGAAGCCCTGACATTTCTCTACCGTGGCGCGTGGCTTACAAAAACCACCTGAACGGAAGCTTTGGTTTTCCTTCCAGCCGAGTCTATTTACAGCTGAAACTCTTCTCGGAATCCGCCGCGAAAAATCACGTTTCTATTTCCTTTCACCGAGTTCATTGATCAAATTAAAATAAATTAAATAATGCTAGAAGATATCGATTTATACTCATTCGATTCTTTTTAATTCAAAATAATCTTACGCTTTTTCATTTAATCTTTAATGAATCGAATAACCGATAGACCTGTCGATTTATCGATAATACGCTGTTACCGATAATTGATAAAGGATGGAAATAAATTGATATTAAAAGTGCAATTGAAATAGAAAATTACCGTTTGAAATTTGAATACCAATTTTGAGATTTATCTGAAAA
The DNA here is from genome assembly GCF_980474605.1 of Leiobunum rupestre. NCBI lineage: Eukaryota > Metazoa > Arthropoda > Arachnida > Opiliones > Sclerosomatidae > Leiobunum > Leiobunum rupestre. The sequence continues at coordinate 43,382,120 of NC_143392.1, forward strand.
GGAAACCGATATTGGTGAGATCGTGCTATTTGTGGATTTTAATCGTAAGCCGATTATCTGTGAAATCGTACTATCTATGTATATCTATGTATTTTAATCATAAGCCTGTTATCGGTGAAATCGTACTATTTATGTATTTTAATCGTAAGTCGATTATCGGTGAAATCGTACTATTTATGTATTTTAATCTTAAGTCGATTACCGGTGAAATCGTACTATTTATGTATTTTAATCGTAAGTCGATTATCGGTGAAATCGTACTATTTATGTACGTTAATCGTAAGCCGCTTATCAGTAAAATCATACTATTTGTAGCTTTTAATCGTAAACCTATTATCGGTGAAATCGTACTATTTATGTATTTTAATCTTAAGTCGATTACCGGTGAAATCGTACTATTTATGTATTTTAATCTTAAGTCGATTACCGGTGAAATCGTACTATCTATGTACGTTAATCGTAAGCCGCTTATCAGTGAAATCATACTATTTATGTACGTTAATCGTAAGCCGCTTATCAGTAAAATCATACTATTTGTAGCTTTTAATCGTAAACCTATTATCGGTGAAATCATACTAAATTTATGTATTTTAATCATAAGCCGATTATCGGTGAAATCGTACTATTTATGTATTTTAATCTTAAGTCGATTACCGGTGAAATCGTACTATCTATGTACGTTAATCGTAAGCCGCTTATCAGTGAAATCATACTATTTATCTATTTTAATTGGAAGCCAAATTAGCCGATTATCGGTGATATCATACTATGTATGTATTTTAATCGTTAGCCGATTATCGGTTTTTTAATCGTAATATCGGTTTATTTGAATCGTAATATTAATTTATTTTAGTAATATTGGTTAAATTTAATAGTAATATTAATTTATTTTAGTAATATTGGTTAAATTTAATAGTAATATTAATTTATTTTAGTAATATTGGTTAAATTTAATAGTAATATTAATTTATTTTAGTAATATTGGTTAAATTTAATAGTAATATTAATTTATTTTAGTAATATTGGTTAAATTTAATAGTAATATTAATTTATTTTAGTAATATTGGTTAAATTTAATAGTAATATTAATTTATTTTGGTAATATTGGTTAAATTTAATAGTAATATTAATTTATTTTAGTAATATTGGTTAAATTTAATAGTAATATTAATTTATTTTAGTAATATTGGTTAAATTTAATAGTAATATTAATTTATTTTAGTAATATTGGTTAAAATTAATAGTAATATTAATTTATTTGAGTAATATTGGTTAAATTTAATAGTAATATTAATTTATTTTAGTAATATTGGTTAAATTTAATAGTAATATTAATTTATTTTAGTAATATGTTTTTTAATCATAAGTCGATTATAGGTAAAATCTTAATATTGATTTATTTTCGTCCGGAATCGATAAAATCATAATATCGAAAATCAGAACATTGGCTTATTTTCATCATGAACTGATTGTAGTTTAGATCGAAATACCGGCTTATTTTCATTAAAAATCCATATTATCCAACCTAAATTTTGAGCAAATATTTGTGTTTCGAGATTTCCCTGGGGAAAATTACAATCTATAAAATGACAATTTACGGGTTTCCACGTGAGCTCTATCACTTTTGTATTAAATTATGTAAATGCGATGAAAAATTAATTCTATGGCGGTTTATAACATTATGGTCAAGGTTGAGTTTCCTATTGTTTTCGAGATCGTATGAATTCTAAAGCGATAATACCGGGGTTTCTAAAGAGTATCATCAAAGGCGTTAGTATCGTGATTACGTATAGCATTGAGCTGTAAATGTACATATTTAAGGGTAATTTTAAAAATATTTTAGGGAAAGTGTTTGCTCGATAAACCGAGAAATTCGTAAGAATACGAATGAATAATCTCAATGTCACGACGAAATTTCCACCAGTATAAATAGTCGGAACTTGACTGACACGAAATCAGTTACTCTCTGGACTTCACTTCGAGTATTTCGTGTATTTCGAGTACCTCTCAAAATCCAAAAATGATCTTCAAATTCGTCGTGGCTACTTTACTTTTGGCCCAGTTGAGCTATGCCCAAGATTTCGGAGCTATGTGCAGTAAGTTTCGCCAACGCACTTAGGATTACTGAGAAGTAATATCTGGGCGTGGTTTATATTTGAGATAGTATCGCCATCTGTTATTGAATGTTAGAAACGCGTTTTAGAAAGGTTTTTTTCTTGACTACGATTTTTGATTCTAGATATCCACTATTTCATGATGGATTCGTAATTAAATTTTTCAAATCGTTAAATTGAGCTTTAATTAAATTAACTAAATTAGAGGGCAAATATTTTTAGTGTTTAAGAAAAGTAGTTCTTACGGTCGAAACTAGATGGTTTTAAAAATCATGAATCATCATTATTCGTTTGAGCTAGGAGCAACAAACACAAGGAGAACGCAGCTAGCCTTTAAACACGCTAACGCAGTGTTGTGTACAAATTTCTTTGGACGAACCTTTACGCTGAACGTTTTACGGAAAGGGGGAAAGCAATTTCCGTATTTTCCCCTTCCGACGGCAGCAGGCGCTAAAAAGTCTAACCAATGAAAAATGTAAGCAAGAAAATGCACGACTTTTGGCGGGTTACGTTCTCCTTGTGTGGGGTGCTGTGTATGTTGCTCCCAGGTTTGAGTAAGAGTGGATCGGGCGTTTTTGCTAGCAGGCCTCAAAGTAAATACTCCTAAGCTCTCAGTAGTCCTAATAAGGTTCTTTCAAATTAGTAGTATTTATACCATACTTGGTACTTTTCCTTCCGCGTATTCGTTGTAGACAAGGTAACAGCCGCCAATGTACCATCGTTCATGAAATGCCTGATGGATTTCGTTCCTCCCAACCTTCTGGGCTTGATGATGGAATGCCAACAAACCATCAAACCAGTCCGTACAATATTTTTTACAGCGGTATAATTTTGTAGTGTATTAGGATCTAATACTAAATTTAGGACGATTAATACCATACAGGGTGAAATTACCGACTTCGTAGTAGCGGCTTGCGCTGAGAGGTCTCTTCTCGATAAGGTAATTTTTATTTAGAAAATACTTCTTATTATTTTATTTAATCTTCAATGAAAATTTTTTAGTGGACCCAATGCCAAATGGCCAAGTTAAGCGGGGTACGTGTTAAACCTATTACTTGAAAAAAAATCTGCGTGGAATTTATAATAACAAATTAAAATTGATTGAAATTAGGTCCAAATGACTGACGCTGATATGAAAGCTATGGAAGGCTTGGTTGTAAGTATTACTTTATATGTTTGCCGGATAATTTATTTCTACTTCTGGAGAATCAGTAACGTTCAACGTAATATCTAAAGTGACATAATTACCAAAATTGTGTCAATCGGACCTATTTCTAATGAATGTTACGAGCGAAATACAAGTTGGGAGGGGAGAAGGGCAAGTATGCCTTGGGGGGGGGGAGGAAGTTAAAACCAACAAATAACGCCTCGTAGTGAGGAACGGAGGAACTAAGTAGCGCTGGTCAAAGTTAGTGTATTTTTTGATTTTTCGTCGTTTTGTGGAGATGCTATCGCCATCGACCTACGATATAATCCCATAGACTAAAAAAGGAACCAGAAAGGCGACAATAAATAGTTTTTTACATGGTCGATCTCGAGTCGAGCATTCATTTAACCTTTAGCATACGAAAGTACAGGGATTGTCACACATTTTGTAATTATGTTACTTTTGGTAATATCTAAAAAATTATTTTCGTTGAGAGCGTTGGTAAACGTGACTTATGGTCTTGTTGAACGCTTTTTACGCTTGTAGGCCTAAAAAGGAGTTTGATTTTGGAATTAACTTTCACTTGACACTATATTTTCACTTTACCGAATTAATTTTATCAATTCGCGACCGAAACGAGTCTAAGTGGCGTAAGGGCGCTAGCTTCCACCATAGCGTCTTCTACAGACAAATTAAAAGGCATAGAAACGTTTTTTCCGAAATAAACTTATCAAAATATAAGCTAACGATGCAAAAGTTAGATTAAAATGCAAGTATCATTATTTATAAAGTCATATTTACGAATAACCATGAGGAAAAACTAATAGCGTCTGCTTTAGCCGCTACCTATCTAGGTTACAATGGCGAACCAAAGGGGGCGTTGCGATAGTTTTCGGTCGCGAATACCAAAGATAATTAAAGGGAGTATATATTATATTTTATTGTTTAATTTTTTTTATTTATACCTTAGGGATGCGTCATGGCCATTTGAAAGCACTGACAACTACAGCTCTCTATTGTTGAAATTATACCACATTTTGTTAAGTTTTTCCCATTTGAAATTTAGTTATGTTGAATAAATATACTTTCCAATGCAATGCAATGTTTGTTTTATTCGTTCAATTTTAAAAGAATACAAAAATGAGCGATTTTCCGTTCAATCGAAGTAGATCCTCGGATACAATGGGTACGAATCGTGTTGACCGCTCATGGACGTTTTGGGCTAAATCATATTAAAAAAAAGTTGTAATTCCACGCGTTTGTACATCATGGACAGTAAATTAAGAGGACAGGTTTTCGATAGCCTTCCACAGTGCATTTTATTTCTCCCCGCGTATCAATCAGCTCGAGACTCCGAGGGAGTCTTGCAAGGTCGTTTGTACCACGTGATCTTAAAATTTCAAAATGGCAATCTAATAGACGCTAAAAGAAATTATTCGCTCCAAAATAAAAACCGTCAAAAGGAAGGGTTTTTAAATTAAAAACGCGTGAATCTCGATGATATCGCCCATTTTTTCGTCGCACGTGTAATTATTTATTCTAATAATAAAATATAATCACGTGGGCTTAGCAATATTTATCTGCATTTGTCTTAGCCAATAAGATTATCCCTTCCGAGCAAGCACGCGCCAATTTACACAATGAACCGATGAAGATTTTCAAATCAATTTCTTTTAAGATCTATGCGGTTGATATTGTTACGTAATTTTGGTTTTTTAATTCAATAAAAACTATCAACTGATATTTAGAATATCATATTTAATCTATAAAAACGTGAAAAAATACTTTTTGGCTTAAAGGCCTAGGATTTCTTCTGCCTGTTTTCCTATAAGTTTACTTCCCGCCGCGCAAATATCCTGATGGTAGGCCAACGTGTTATGTGGTTGGCCTACCACCAGGATATTTGTGTGGCGGGAAGAAAACTTATAGGAAAGCAGGCAGAAGAAAACCTAGGCCTTTAAAAATGTACTTCGTGTTTATCTTTTTTCTTTTTTCGAACAGTATCGTCCACTCTTAGCGATACTTGTTTTTTTCAAATAACCTTTACCGACTCCCTTAGTGTGATTGGTTTACGGGGGCTAAAAACAAGGCTTTTTACCGATCCTCTAAAATCTACTATCCATGTGTACATGGACATGTAGGCTTCTGCAATCATTTTTTCGCGTTAGTCTAATGGCGCGAAAAAATTCTTCACGTTCAGACGCGTACAATTTAAACTTTTAAATGGTAGTTAGAAATCCAAAAAAAAGATAGATAAAAATATATATTTACCCGTGAACAAAGTAGCATTGGAAGGGTGATAGATTGCCCAGCGCATTTCTGTTAAAAATGATAAACGTTATAATTAAAGTTAATTTCCGTACCATTACTGAAAATGATACTAACTTAAAAAAAAACAATTTTGAGAAAAATCAGATCTATATTGTTTAATTTTAAATAGTATGGCAAAATAGACAAGTATTTGCCTATTGATGAGCAATAGTTTATTTTAAGGCAAATTTAAATGGTCATCGATGAACATCAGCTTTTTCATTAAAGCTATGGACTGTATTGCCAAGAGTGTTAAAAAACACGAATAAGTAGAATAGTCCATAATGAAAAAGGATAAAAAAGCTAAACCCTAAACAAATTTGAAGAAATTTAAAAACTTACAAATAGCTTGTAACAATAGATCTATTTGGTCCGAGTTTCGCGTCTTTTTGTTTGCTCGAAGATCTATTAGTACGAGCATATGTAACATAATTACTCATAAGTGTGCCTCTGTTTAAAATCTTTGTCTTAAAAATGTAAATGAGACCTTGTTACATAGCCACCAAAGAAAATACGGACTAACGTCGCGGAAAACCCTCCCCGCCAGAACTAGTTTTGATGACGATAAAACCGTCATCGACTGGGAAGTGTCGTCAATTACGCCATATCCTCGCAACAAGGTCTCATTCTTTCTGCAACACTTATGAGTAATTATTTTACATATGTACGAGCTATTTGTAAGTTTTTAAATTTCTTCAAATTTGTTTAGAGTTTAGCTTTTTTATCCCTTTTCTTAATGGACTATTCTACTTATTCGCGTTTTTTATAAGCTTTTTCATGCAAATGGAAATTATGATAATTGTATAAGTGTTATTCACGCTTGGCACAATTTTGCCAAATGTGGGAAAAACTAGATTTTTCCGCGGTTTTTTCCACCTATTGTTTTCCTGTTAAAAAACGTGTGGAAAATGGTACTTCAATAGTTTTTTCCACCTCTAGTGGCAAAATTCAATAAAAAATAAGTAATAAAAGCAATATATTCTTCTATTCTATTCACTCTTCTTCTGGCCTTTTTTTCGTGTCTCCTATTTGCAATGACCAAATTAGTCACTTAATAGATATATCAATGATTAATTTAGCATGAAAAGAGTTTTTTCCATTTTTTCCGGTTTTTATCAGTTTTTCCGGTTTTTACCAGTTTTTCAAAAAAAAAAACTGTTTTTGTCGGGTTTTTGCCAATGGATATCTTTGAACAAAATAGTTTTTTGGAAATGAGCTTTTATGCAGATTCAAATGACCATCAATGAAAATAAGCTTGTTTCGTGCAGTTGATAACACACATCGATGGCCTGTTTGTTTTACGCATGCTTAAATGGGTCAACGCGAAAAGCCGATGACGTTTTTTAGATATAATTGAAAACTGGAACGTACGCTTAGTCCTTCTTTGGACAACATGCTGTTACCAAGCTCGATCATTTCACGGGCGCTAAAATCCGTCAGATTAAGAAGCGTACTTCCAAGGCAACTTGAGATGTTCTCCATGGCTTCGTAGGATACTTCGTTATAGTGTCCTCTGCCTCGGTTATGATGGCTATTTCCGTGGTTCCCGGCGCAAGAGTCCCAAATCTGCTGACCCTGTTTGGCCCAACATTGTTTGATGGTATTCTTTACGTCTCTAGGTACGCAATCGTCGGAGGCTGCATGGACAAACTTAAGGTTAAATGCTGAAAAGGTTAAATTAACTAGGTTGTCTCGTAGAAAATATAGAAGAGGAATAGAAAGTTTAGTTTAAATATTCGTTGTTGATAGCTCAAAGAAAGTCACTTTACGCAATCCTGTTTACTAAAAATTGTAGTGTTGTTAATTTTACGGAAAAATAAAATGCGGAAATATTTCCAGAAAAATCAGAAAAATAAAACATACAAACATAAATTACTTAAGGGTTTTTTTTTAAACTTTTTATCGATATAAAACGTCTAATAACAGTAAACATATTACAAAACATTAAAAATGTTACATTGTTAATCAGTTTAAAGCTAGTCTAGAGGTTTAGTTTTACTTTCAGATTCGAAAAAATGAGGCGAAAATGCCGCTTTATTTCAATTTGCAAACAATATTAGACTAATATGGAATTAAAACTTTTTTTATTTTTTTCGGAAAATACGGAAATTTTTCCGGAAAAAGGGCCTCGGGTCATTTTCCGACTTACAACACTAAAAAACTGTGTCACTATTTAATTTCAAGGTGAGATACATTGTCCCCGTATATTCTGGTGATCACGTCACAGGCAAAGGTTAACTTACTACTCTTCAATATTTGATATGATTTTATCTAGCTAAACTATAAGGTTGCTTACGAAACAGTACCTCTAGTTACTTGAAAATTTCATTCAAATCAGTGAGCTTTTACCACGCTTACGAAGATAATTACTAGCTTGGTTCCTTACCTAGTAACAGTTGTACTGTTTGCTGTACACCGAGTCCGTAAGACACCTCGCCAAAGGCTATCACTAGAAGTAAAGAAATGACGACCATCATTTTATACGTTATTTCGAGTTTAAATGTTACGTTTATTTGGTGCTGTTTGTGGCAAAATCCTTGTATTTATAGGCTGTTGTTTTGAAAAGGACAAAAAGGTTCATTTCCCAATAAGTTTCTTTTTGTTGACATAGAGGGAAACTGTCGTTTGATTATCACGATTTCGGTGGTTTTCTCAAAAACCAATTAAATTTAAATGGTTCCTTTTGTATTGGATATATTAAGGCTTTTGAGTACTTTACAAAATTACATACTGTACGATTGCTCAGTGGCAGCTGAAAAAATGCAACAAATTTTCCATCGGCTATCTAGCAAATTATTTGTAATTTGTTTTGATACCTGAACAAGTTGAATGATCGTAATTTTCCATTCGATCTCTTTTGCTTGTTTCCGCACTTCAAATCCAATTAAGGGGGAAGACTATAGTGGCCATTGTCTACTTTCGCGCTATTTCAAGCTGCATTCTTTTAATTTTGTATTTTAACTTATAAAATTAATATTTAAGCGTAGAACAGTCTCTTGTTTAGTGACTTAAATAATTTTGACAATTTTAAATTTTAAAGTAATTACGTTATTACGTTTTAATTCGGACCCCCGGAGCTAAACAAGTTGGGCAAGCGCCCAAACTACCCTTTAGCTAGGACCTTATATCTCGTTAACTATTAATATTATAATTATCAAAATTATTTTAAGCACTAGAGGAAGGTTCAGCCTAATAAGAAAAATATAATTAAATTATGTAATTGTTAAAACAGAAACGTTCAGCTTGAACGAAGAAGAGGCTTTTACTGTATTCTTCCCCCTTAAAAGCAATAAAATAAGGAATAGAAATTTCATTCTCTTTAGAAGTAAGGGGTTGTTCGTAAGTTACGTAACCCCCTTGAATTACAATAGTACCATAACTTTAAAATTATTGAATTTCTTCTAGAAAACTAATCATAAATGCGAAAAAGGCTTTAATTTGAAATAATTGATGCATTTGTTAAGTGAAAAACAATAGCAGTATAGGAAGGTGAATACCTCTGTAAAGGTCATATTATAAATACTTCCGCTCTTACCAAAGCCTTGACACTTCTACCATTTTCAAATTCTTTAATTAATAGAAGCTATTGATGATTGACGCTAGTTACGTTAAGTGGCGCGCGTTAGCAGGCGAATTTTTATTTGGTTCATTATCCCTTATAATGGGTGTTTTTACGTCTAGGTGCGATAGTCTCTGGTGAAGGGCCTTAGTGGCCTCAAGCTAATTTTGTTTTTACGTCTAGGTGCGATAGTTTCTGGTGAAGGGCCTTAGTGGCCTCAAGCTAATTTTGTTTTTACGTCTAGGTGCGATAGTCTCTGGTGAAGGACCTTAGTGGCCTCAAGCTAATTTTGTTTTTACGTCTAGGTGTGATAGTCTCTGGTGAAGGGCCTTAGTGGCCTCAAGCTAATTTTGTTTTTACGTCTAGGTGCGATAGTCTCTGGTGAAGGGCCTTAGTGGCCTCAAGCTAATTTTGTTTTTACGTCTAGGTGCGATAGTCTCTGGTGAAGGGCCTTAGTGGCATCAAGCTAATTTTGTTTTTACGTCTAGGTGCGATAGTCTCTGGTGAAGGGCCTTAGTGGCCTCAAGCTAATTTTGTTTTTACGTCTAGGTGCGATAGTCTCTGGTGAAGGGCCTTAGTGGCCTCAAGGTAATTTTGTTTTTACGTCTAGGTGCGATAGTCTCTGGTGAAGGGCCTTAGTGGCCTCAAGCTAATTTTGTTTTTACGTCTAGGTGCGATAGTCTCTGGTGAAGGGCCTTAGTGGCCTCAAGCTAATTTTGTTTTTACGTCTAGGTGCGATAGTCTCTGGTGAAGGGCCTTAGTGGCCTCAAGCTAATTTTGTTTTTACGTCTAGGTGCGATAGTCTCTGGTGAAGGGCCTTAGTGGCCTCAAGCTAATTTTGTTTTTACGTCTAGGTGCGATAGTCTCTGGTGAAGGGCCTTAGTGGCCTCAAGCTAATTTTGTTTTTACGTCTAGGTGCGATAGTCTCTGGTGAAGGGCCTTAGTGGCCTCAAGCTAATTTTGTTTTTACGTCTAGGTGCGATAGTCTCTGGTGAAGGGCCTTAGTGGCCTCAAGCTAATTTTGTTTTTACGTCTAGGTGCGATAGTCTCTGGTGAAGGGCCTTAGTGGCCTCAAGCTAATTTTGTTTTTACGTCTAGGTGCGATAGTCTCTGGTGAAGGGCCTTAGTGGCCTCAAGCTAATTTTGTTTTTACGTCTAGGTGCGATAGTCTCTGGTGAAGGGCCTTAGTGGCCTCAAGCTAATTTTGTTTTTACGTCTAGGTGCGATAGTCTCCGGTGAAGGGCCTTAGTGGCCTCAAGCTAATTTTGTTTTTACGTCTAGGTGCGATAGTCTCCGGTGAAGGGCCTTAGTGGCCTCAAGCTAATTTTGTTTTTACGTCTAGGTGCGATAGTCTCCGGTGAAGGGCCTTAGTGGCCTCAAGCTAATTTTGTTTTTACGTCTAGGTGCGATAGTCTCTGGTGAAGGGCCTTAGTGGCCTCAAGCTAATTTTGTTTTTACGTCTAGGTGCGATAGTCTCTGGTGAAGGGCCTTAGTGGCCTCAAGCTAATTTTGTTTCTACGTCTAGGTGCGATAGTCTCTGGTGAAGGGCCTTAGTGGCCTCAAGCTAATTTTGTTTTTACGTCTAGGTGCGATAGTCTCTGGTGAAGGGCATAGTGGCCTCAAGCTAATTTTGTTTTTACGTCTAGGTGCGATAGTCTCTGGTGAAGGGCCTTAGTGGCCTCAAGCTAATTTTGTTTTTACGTCTAGGTGCGATAGTCTCTGGTGAAGGGCCTTAGTGGCCTCAAGCTAATTTTGTTTTTACGTCTAGGTGCGATAGTCTCTGGTGAAGGGCCTTAGTGGCCTCAAGCTAATTTCTAATTAATTTAACCTAAGTGGTAGACTAACACGTGACTCGATGTCACCCATACTCTTTCTCAATGAGAAAACATTTGACATCCAAAAAGGCTACCAATGGTAAAGCCACTGAGTAGTTTTGTGGTGGTACCGTAAGTTTATTATTCTTGCTCATAAGTATGTCAGATAGTCGATATAATTACTGATAGCTACGTGTGTAGTGACGTCATACCATCTAGCTTTAAAAATCTGTAAATTAATTAACGAAATGTAGCTTGCTTTTTTTACGCGTTTGTTATGAGCCCATAATAAATGAACCAGAGCTAATATCTCAAAATCTATTTTAGGTACGAGTTTGAAATTTTCAGGTTCGCATAGAGTGTATAGGGGGAACACCAGGGGGAACACCTAGTATGAAAATGTCGATGACCTTGAACCATGTCTTCAAGGTCATCCAAACATTATCTCGAGAACCGTAAGTGGTAGAAAGTTGGTTCCAATAACAAAAGTGTTCCACGTCACGTTTTATGGTTAATTAGCTTTGACCCGATCGGATTTAACCAATAGGAAGCCGAGAAATGTTTTACTGAAATCACAAAAGTCGTAAAAGGGACAATTGCAAGAAAGCGCTAATAACTCGAAAACAAGTCGTGTTATTTCTCAAGGTCATTTTTTAATGTCCTTGAAGACATTGTCCAAAGCTTCTTAGACGAGAATGTGGTGATACGCACTTTTCTCATTGAAACCTGGTTTCTAAGCCCAATGGATCGCGAGATAACTTTTCACGACCTTGAAACGCGTTTTCAAGGTCATCCCATTTTACAAACTTTAAAGACTCCCGCAATGATGAGTTTGTCTAGCAATTTTCAAAAATGTAACACGACTTGTTTTCGAGTTATTAGCCTTTTCTTGCAATTTTCCCTTTTACGACCTTTGTGATTTTAGTAAAATATTTCTCGGATTCCTCTTGGTCAAATCCGATCGCTTCAAAGCTATTGAGACATAAAACGTGACGTGGAACATTTTTCTAATTGGAACCAACTATCTACCACTTACGGCTCTCGAGATAATGTTTGGATGACCTTGAAGACATGGTTCAAGGTCATCGACATTTTCATACAAGGTGTTTCCCCTACACACTCTATGCGAACCTGAAAATTTCAAACTCGTACCTAAAATAGATTTTGAGATATTCGTTCTGGTTCATTTTTTAGTGGACACCCTGTATAGTCCAAATGACTTACTAAGAAGTCCAGCTAGAAATGTGTGGTCATTTTAACACATGAAAGATAGAGAACTAGCACACTTTTGTGAAACTTAATAACAAGTTTATGGTGTTAAGTATTCTTTTCCCTTTAGGAAATAGACCAATTGAAATTAAATATACATGAACCGGTTTTAAAATTATTTAAACGGTGCTGAAATACCATTGCAATATTTGGACCCTTAGAAATCCTAGAGGTTATATTTCCTTTAAGGGCAAAAAGCCATATCTGTAAATTTAGTAGTAATATTGCCGTTGGTTAATTTTAAATAAACTACTTAAATCATCTGAAAAATTCATGTAACTTCTCGCCTTCGTTTATACTCTAAATCTAAAAATCATCCGCTAACACTCTACGATTTATTTTTAACGTATACCAGTAGCTTTTGATATTCCTGGTGGCAAAATTGTAAATTTGGAACTTCATTTTCCCTTTAAAATAATGCCACCAAGATTGAATTTGAGGGTTTCTACTAATTCCGGTAAATCGATATTAAACAATTTCGTAATGCCCGAAGGCTGGAGGAGGTGAGGAGATGGTTAGGGGTCGCGGTAAGACCGCAAAAAGAGAGTAGTATGGCCAGGGGAACATGACCGGGCCGAGGACCCTTTCTCTCGAAAACCTGAGGGTTGCGTGTATCGAGGTATCGATTGTACAGGGAGATTTTTGGGACCCATTATATAATGGTGGCTCTTGGCCTATTTACGAAAGCAGTCCTCGTTACCTAATCCATCCAACCATGCCTAAATACAAACTCACTTTACCCGCGGCGCGTCGTTTCGCTCAACTGTCGGGTGAAGAGAGAGCGGCAGCGATGGCTCAATCGCTCTGTCGAAAGGGAAAGCTGGCGTTGAAGGGGCCGCGATATGAAATGAGTCGAAGGGGGGAGGGGGGCGACACGGGCAACTGCTGTCGACACTGCGCCGGAGAAAGAAGCCGGGGAGCAGCTTGGAGTGGGGGATGACAACCATCCGGGATCGGATGCTGCAGGGGGGTGAGGCCCACCAATTAACATTCCTCCCTCCTCCTTCTTTGCTTTTGGCCTGTTTGTGCCTGGCAGGGAAAACAGCTTAACGGGTGTTGTTGAAAATTTACGTTCTCTTTCGATATCAAGTTTTAGACCAAAATTTATTTTTGCTTCAAGGATCCCCCTCACTAGTCCTCAAACCCACTCGCATTTTCAGTCACCCTGTTTTGTTTTAATAATTGGAAACCGTGTAGCTCGAAGGCTTCGACTGTTGACGCTTACGTCTAAAGGACAGAATTTCAACCGAAAATATAAAACTTAACGAGATAATTTGAAAATTATTTTGGGATTGGTGTAGGTTTAAATTCTCTGTGGGAAAATGTCTAAACAGAAAAATATTTTACGTAGATCTGTACAGTATATCGATTCGGCAAGTCAGTGAGTAGAATTCCCTTCACCATATCTTGTAAAGATTCAATTTTCCCCTATCTTGTGAAGTGGAATTTCCTTTACGTCATCACGTCGCCTTCCCTTAAGCTTGGGACAGTGAGAGAAGACGACGTTATGACGTAAAGGAAGTGGGTCTTCACAAGATGGAGCGAACGAAATTTTAACCGATTGCGTTTCGGAATCGACTTATTGAATTAGTCTACCAAACTAATTTAAATTTCACCAGAAGTATACAGGGAGTTTCAAAAGGTTATGCCAAAGTTTGAAGGAGTTGTAGGGGGTAAGTTGAGAAGTACGCCTGTGTTTTTCCCCATTTTCCTACGATGAGTTAAAAGAGCGCCAGAGAGCTTCAAAATGTGGCCTACCAGCCCCTGGAAGTAGGCTGCAACAAGCGCAAAACCAAGCAGCGGGGAAACGCGAACATTAAGGTTTGGGTTCGTGTGATAGGTGAAAAAGGACTTTGTAAACAAATCGAGGTAACCAGCGTAAAAAAGTAAACTTAAACAGTATTTAAACGCACTCTCGCCAGCCGAATTTTCTCACATAGGTAGCTTTTAGTTCTTTTATTAAAAAGAGATGGCGTGGGAGTCTATCGCGACGCGTGCTACGAGCTATTCCAATCTCACTTCAATCTTTATTGCGAAAGTCGAACCTTAGAGTAAAAGTATATGTGGGAAGGAATGAACTATATGCCCCAAAGAGTTAAAAATCAGTCATTCCAGGGGGCTGAAATTCCTCTCTCCGCTACCTTTGGCTGTACAGCATAGTTAGAGAAAGCTCCGCTACTATCTAATGGAAAAAATTGAAAGAAAATAAGTAGTCCCGAACTCGACGCTAACACAAATTTTGAGTTTGCGAGAGTGCGTTTAAAGTCCCTGCTGCTTTGTTTTGCGCTTGTTGCAGCCTTCTTCTAGGGGCTAGTAGGTCACACTTTGAAGCTCTCTGGCGCTCTTTTAACTCATCGTAGGAAAATGGGGAAAAACACAGGCATACTTCTCAACTTACCCCCTACAACTCCTTCAAATATTTGCATAACCTTTTGAAACACCCATTATATCATACATATTTTACTAGAAAAGTATCCAACTCAATATCCTACTAATGAGGGAATAATCAGCTGCGCTAAGTTAATAGCCAAGGGACCACACAGGCCTAAGTCAACTAGTGGATTGTGAATCCAATTAGTGGTGGCTGGGTTAAAGTGCTTAGGAGGATGGTCCGATGGTGGCAAGCCCTCCGAGCCTACAGCTATCTACACTCACTATTATCTTTAACCAGCAGGAACAGTTACTTTCAAACTCAACGCGGAAATATCTTTTATTGGCCCATGCTTAGTGGCTCCATCTATTCAGTGTCTGCTCTTAAAAATTTCCCTCGTTTACATTCACCGATTTCTCAAAATAGGTTTTGGAAGAAAATTAATACATCATATTAAAATTATTAATATTAATAATCTAAAAATATGGGCTATAAATATTTAAATATCCCAACGTTGTGTAATTTATATATTTTACACTCGGTAAAGTTTGAGCCGTACTGATCCGTGATTTCGATGGAAATTTGTTTCCATTGACCTAGAGCCTGTGAAGGTACATATTTCATTTTGATGACCTAGATGATGGATGATAAATCGCGATTTCGTTACCATAATTATTCTGCAACAACTTCTGTGCGTACTCCGGAAAGGTTAGTATTAATTGGTAAGATGTTATTTTTTATGATACATTGAAATCTAAAATAACCTTTTTTCAGTCCGTAAGAAATATAATAAAAACGTATGATCGCTTTGTAATCACAATAAGTATGACAATAGCCAAAAATTATCACCGAATTGATTTTCAGAGTCACTGCTGATTAATTCACTGTAATCGTAATTAGTTCAGCCAATAGTGTTTGCATGGATTAACTAACTAGCTATCTATGTACCTTAGATATTTCTACAGAAAATGTGGGGTGACAGAGTGGTTAGCCCTTTCGCCTCGCAGCGTGAAGAGCCGGGTTCGATCCTAGCTTGTGGCATTGGGTGTAAACTCGGAAAAACTCCTTCCGCGTTGAGTTTGCAAGTTCTCTCCCCACTAGTTAAAGGGGTTTTCCATCAAGTTCTTCGGTTTTCCCTTTCCAAAAAATCTTGTTAATGGGAATAGTGAGTGTAGAGAGCTGTTGGCTCTCGTGGCACGAAGACCTTACCACCACCCCCTCCGACGCATTGTAACCCGGCCACCTGAATTGATGACTTTAAAAGTCGTTTGATGACTTAGACCTAAGGTGGTGCCTTGGGTATTAGCCTAGCTGATTATTATTACCTGAATTAAAGGCATTAAAAATCGCTAGATGACCCGCGACTAAGGTGGTGCATATCCAGTGGCGGCACCAGGAATTGTCGCGAGGGTAGGCAAACCAAATAAATGGGCCCCCGACCCGGGATAACCCCCTTATCTCAACGAAATGCTTCAATAAAATAAAGTAGTGATGTACATGACGAACAAAAAAGTTCTAACAACAGTAAAACGAGTCCAAATATAACAGAACTGGTTTTATTTACTAGGAGATACCTCCAAAATTTTTAAATACATTATCGACATTTGTTTCATTGTTATTTATAAATACTTTTTTCACTTGGGACAATTTTGAGACCCTTTCTAGATCAATTTGGGGCCCCTTATAGGGTGATTTTGGGGCCCCTCAAAATTTTAAGGTAGGCAGTGGCCTACCTGGCCTACCCCCTAGCGCCGCCACTGTGCATATCTGATTATTATTAATTTTGATTATCATCTATACTTAGTGTTCGGAATTGTTTATTCATTATCCACAAATTTTCCGATATATTTAAAAAAACGTTGGTAAAAAGAATATCATTTTAACTTATTTAATTATGTTTTCTACGCAACCAAGCATTTATTTGAATAAAAGTGGTATTTATTTAAATAATTGTTTGTTTTATTTAAATAATAGGCTTATTCACTTTTGATTATTTAAACATTTTACAATTTTTATTCAACTATAACCAATATATTGGTTATTTAAATAAATATTCTTTAAATATAGCCGAGCTTATTTTATTCATGGATAAAAATTAATTGACTGCCGAGTACTATCTATACTTAGGGAGAACGACTATTTGTCATACTTATGTTAATTAAGTTACTTATGTTGGAAATAGTGTTGACGTACTGGCGACGTTCCAAATAGCCAAGACACCTGAGGCTCAACGTTTCTGATCGTTCGCTTAACCCCTCTTCCGTTGCAAATCGTTTTTATCGAAAACAATAAAAATGCGTTCCGCTCGCATTTTGTAACAAATGTTCGAAATGATAATAGCGATGAGGATGGAAATTATATTGGCGAACGAGTTGAACTTGAAACCTTCATTTCCGGCTGGCGGGGAAAGCGGAAGTTAATGAGATAGTCACGCGCCAGAGTGTTGGGCCTCAGATTGCTCTGGTTAAGCCTTTTCCCTGCCCACCTATTCTAATACCAAAAAAAAACCACCCGAATTGCAGGTGCTGGCGGATACCAGGCCGGCTGTAAAAGATGAAAAACGTCTCAAAATACCGAACCAATTTTAGATGAAATCAGAACTCGTTTAAATCGTAGTTTACCACCAACGGGGCCCCGGAAACCAAGGGGCCCTGTATATCGAGAACTAATATTTATATCACCTGCGATAGGTAAAAAAACGAGGCCCCACTAATCATCTATTTAAAGGTGTTGCTATCAAGTTTTATTAATATTTGCGTCTATCGCTACTCCGTAACGTTACATTTTATACTTTAATAGATTTAATTCGCGATGTTACGTTACGGAGTTGCTAGAGACTCGGGGCAGTCTGGGGCTTACCAATTTTTGGTTCCACCCCTCCCCTTTAATTGCAGTCGATTAACATTTAACCGGGCTGCCTACGTAGGCGAATTTTTAAAAGCGGCGCGACGCGGGTGTAGCGAACTGTTTTTAACGTATACTCCCTACAGGGAGTGGTATTAGATTCAGTTACGGTGTAGCCGGTGTCGCCGCCGTAATTAACGTATCTCTCGAGTTGTCGGATTTTTATGAATTTTTGCCGGTTTTGCTGCGGATAATTCTGCATCTCGGTTTTTATATAACCGAATCTTTATGTAGAAAGGTCTGACCTGAAGTTTATAAGATACAGGGTGTTTTAAAAGGTTATGCAAAAATTTTATGGAGTTGTAGGTGCCAGGGGGTGAGTTGAGAAGTATGACTATTTTTAAATGAAACAATTATAAAATCGTTCATTAACTACCTCGCCCAAACTGGAACTTAGTGTAGAGATTTACATAACCTTAGCGAAGCTAGTTAGCTATAATCCACTCGCCAAATTTATGCGTTGAATCCAAATAATCTTAATCCACCAAAACTAACAATACTTTGATGCAAACGATACGAAAATCTCGGAGAATCAATTAAGCCTTAATAGGTAATATAAAATAAAAAATATAAAAATTTAAAGTAAATAAATTAAATGTTTTTCTCTGAGTCAAGGGCTTAAGCTTTTTCGTACTTTATTGGCACGCACGATTCGCACGTGGACTTAAAATTTTAAAATCTTTATCGACTCGAGCGCGCTTCAATAACTATAGCTAAACGTGACCTTCCGTATTTTATAGAAACACCTATTATTATTATTATTCTCAACTGGTTATAAAATAAACAAAATCCGTCTATTATAGGCACGTGGGCTTAAACCAATATTATAGATTTCTGCCATTAGGTTTAACTGTTGCTAGTTAGGTTTGTAGAATGTATTACCTTTAAAATTTAAAAAAAAACATGATATTATAATAATAATAGGTGTTTCCATAAAATAAAACAAAAAATTTAAAAGTATAAAATATTTTCTCAGAGTCCGAGATTATAGCTTTTCAGAACTCTATTGGAACGCGCATTTCGCGCGAGGACTTCAAATTTCCAAATCTTTATCGACTTCAGCGCCCGTGACTATCTTCAATAGGTGAATACATTTCGCCTGTTCTCGGACTTTAAAGGTGTACATTACACTTTTAACCGTAAAACGAACTATTCACCTGTTCCGGGATTGAGATAAACTATTCGTCTGTTCTAAGATTTTAAGGTTACTCTTTTTACCCTACTCCGAAATATAGCTAGTGACGTAGAGAGAAGAAATTACACGTGACCTCCCGTATTTTATAGAAACCCCTATTGCCCGATTTCAAAATTACGTTTTTGCGCGTGACCGTACCTTTACATTGTGAGGTATAGCAGGCTTATTTACCTGCTTTTATACCCTAACATGGCGGTATATTTTCACGCGCAAAATGAATTTTAAGATCCACCAATTGAGTTATTATAAGGTTTAGGGTTAGAATAGGGTTATTCATGGACCAAGAATCTAAAATTCTTGTTATATGCGTTATTTTAGATTATATTTAGTTAGACTAATTTTGACGAGCTTGAGTAAGGTACGGCAAGGCTTAGGGCAATTTTGAGATTAGCTTGGTTTTAGGTTTACGTTTAGTTTTTTCAGGTTTAGGTTTAGTTTCTTTTAAGTTTAGGTTTAGTTTCTTTTAGGTTAGGTTTAGAAATATAAGACCAATGTTTTGGTTTTTCAGATATATCAAAATATATTTATTTGGATTTTCAGATATATTAAAATATATTTATTTGCATTTTCAGATATATTAAAATATATTTATTTGGATTTTCAGAAATATTAAAATATATTTCTTTGGATTTTCAGATATATTAAAATATATTTCTTTGGATTTTCAGATATATTAAAATATATTTCTTGGATTTTCAGATATATTAAAATATATTTGTTTGGATTTTCAGATATATTAAAATATATTTTTTTTTGGGATTTTCAGATATATTAAAATATATTTATTTGCATTTTCAGATATATTAAAATATATTTATTTGCATTTTCAGAAATATTAAAATATATTTCTTTGGATTTTCAGATATATTAAAATATATTTCTTTGGATTTTCAGATATATTAAAATATATTTCTTGGATTTTCAGATATATTAAAATATATTTGTTTGGATTTTCAGATATATTAAAATATATTTTTTTTTGGATTTTCAGATATATTAAAATATATTTCTTGGATTTTCAGATATATTAAAATATATTTCTTGGATTTTCAGATATATTAAAATATATTTCTTGGATTTTCAGATATATTAAAATATATTTCTTTGGATTTTCAGATATATTAAAATATATTTCTTGGATTTTCAGAAATATTAAAATATATTTGTTTGGATTTTCAGAAATATTCAAATATATTTCTTTGGATTTTCAGATATATTAAAATATATTTCTTTGGATTTTCAGAAATATTAAAATATATTTCTTTGGAGTTTCAGATATATTAAAATATATTTCTTGGATTTTCAGATATATTAAAATATATTTGTTTGGATTTTCAGATATATTAAAATATATTTCTTAGATTTTCAGATATATTATAATATATTTCTTGGATTTTCAGAAATATTAAAATATTTTTATTTTTATTTCCCGAGATTTCTAATGTTTCTAAAAAAAGTTCACGAGATTTCTAATATTTCTAAAAAAGTTTCGAAGATTTCTAATATTTCTAAAAACGTTCCCGAGATTTCTAATATTCCTTCGAATTTTCCGATATTTATAATATTCTTTCGAATTTCCCGTCTAATATTCCTTCGAATTCCCCATGTAATATTCTTTCGAATAACCCGATATTTCTAATATTCCTTTGAATTTCCCGTCTAATATTCGTTAAAATTTCCCGATATTTCTAATATTCCTTTGACTTTCCCGTCTAATATTCGTTAAAATTTCCCCATATTTCTAATATTCCTTTGAATTTCCCGCCTAATATTCGTTAAAATTTACCGATATTTCTAATATTTCTTTGAATTTTCCGTCTAATATTCTTTAAAATTTCCCGATATTTCTAATATTCATTAAAATTTCCCGATATTTCTAATATTCTTTAAAATTTCCCAATATTTCTAATATTCCTTTGAATTTCCCGATATTTCTAATATTCCTTTGAATTTCCCGATATTTATAATATTCTTTAAAATTTCCCGATATTTATAATATTCCTTTGAATTTCCCGTCTAATATTCGTTAAAATTTCCCGATATTTCTAATATTCTTTGAAATTTACCGATATTTCGAATATTCGTTAAAATTTCCCGATATTTCTAATATTTTTTTAAAATTTACCGATATTTCTAATATTTCTTTGAATTTTACGTCTAATATTCGTTTGAATTTCCCGTCTAATATTCCTTTGAATTTCCCGTCTAATATTACTTTAGAATTTCCCGTCTAATATTCCTTTGAATTTCCCGTCTAATATTCCTTTGAATTTCCCGTCTAATATTCCTTCGAATTCCCCATGTAATATTCTTTCGAATAACCCGATATTTCTAATATTCCTTTGAATTTCCCGTCTAATATTCGTTAAAATTTCCCGATATTTCTAATATTCCTTTGACTTTCCCGTCTAATATTCGTTAAAATTTCCCCATATTTCTAATATTCCTTTGAATTTCCCGCCTAATATTCGTTAAAATTTACCGATATTTCTAATATTTCTTTGAATTTTCCGTCTAATATTCTTTAAAATTTCCCGATATTTCTAATATTCATTAAAATTTCCCGATATTTCTAATATTCTTTAAAATTTCCCAATATTTCTAATATTTCTTTGAATTTTCCGTCTAATATTCTTTAAAATTTCCCGATATTTCTAATATTCATTAAAATTTCCCGATATTTCTAATATTCTTTAAAATTTCCCAATATTTCTAATATTCCTTTGAATTTCCCGATATTTCTAATATTCCTTTGAATTTCCCGATATTTATAATATTCTTTAAAATTTCCCGATATTTATAATATTCCTTTGAATTTCCCGTCTAATATTCGTTAAAATTTCCCGATATTTCTAATATTCTTTGAAATTTACCGATATTTCGAATATTCGTTAAAATTTCCCGATATTTCTAATATTTTTTTAAAATTTACCGATATTTCTAATATTTCTTTGAATTTTACGTCTAATATTCGTTTGAATTTCCCGTCTAATATTCCTTTGAATTTCCCGTCTAATATTACTTTAGAATTTCCCGTCTAATATTCCTTTGAATTTCCCGTCTAATATTCCTTTGAATTTCCCGTCTAATATTCCTTCGAATTCCCCATGTAATATTCTTTCGAATAACCCGATATTTCTAATATTCCTTTGAATTTCCCGTCTAATATTCGTTAAAATTTCCCGATATTTCTAATATTCCTTTGACTTTCCCGTCTAATATTCGTTAAAATTTCCCCATATTTCTAATATTCCTTTGAATTCCCCGCCTAATATTCGTTAAAATTTACCGATATTTCTAATATTTCTTTGAATTTTCCGTCTAATATTCTTTAAAATTTCCCGATATTTCTAATATTCATTAAAATTTCCCGATATTTCTAATATTCTTTAAAATTTCCCAATATTTCTAATATTTCTTTGAATTTTCCGTCTAATATTCTTTAAAATTTCCCGATATTTCTAATATTCATTAAAATTTCCCGATATTTCTAATATTCTTTAAAATTTCCCAATATTTCTAATATTCCTTTGAATTTCCCGATATTTCTAATATTCCTTTGAATTTCCCGATATTTATAATATTCTTTAAAATTTCCCGATATTTATAATATTCCTTTGAATTTCCCGTCTAATATTCGTTAAAATTTCCCGATATTTCTAATATTCTTTGAAATTTACCGATATTTCGAATATTCGTTAAAATTTCCCGATATTTCTAATATTTTTTAAAATTTACCGATATTTCTAATATTTCTTTGAATTTTACGTCTAATATTCGTTTGAATTTCCCGTCTAATATTCCTTTGAATTTCCCGTCTAATATTACTTTAGAATTTCCCGTCTAATATTCCTTTGAATTTCCCGTCTAATATTACTTTAGAATTTCCCGTCTAATATTCCTTTGAATTTTCCGTCTAATATTTCTTAAAATTTCCCGATATTTTTAATATTCTTTCGAATTTTCTCGCTACTCGTACACCATATTTTTAACCCCTTGGCCTAAACCCGTCTTGAAATTTTTAAAGTTACCCGTAATTAACGATAGATTTTCGTAAAATATAAACAAAATATGAACGTAAGATTTCGCTTCTAGAATTGCCAATCCCCAGCACATCCGTCAAATTGATCTTCCTTCCATCCAAGGGGTTACACCCTTAGTAAGAGGTGAAGGGGTAACCCCCAGTGTCTCGAAAAGAATGCGACAGTGGGGCAATTTAAAGGGCATTAATTCTTCAATTTGGGGGGGTCTTTAGTATCCCTAAGGGGGGTACGCAAACGCTATATATATATCCACGAAACTTTAGATTCGAGTTTAGTAGCGTAGAGGCGAGTGCAAATGTTAGTAAGACTGCGAAATGATGTGAGAGTGGCGGCACCTGGGGAAACGCCCCCTCCCCCCCGCGCGGGAAACGATCGAACTATAAGCACGTGACGCTTTTAGGCCTACTACGTCTTAAAGCGCGCGCGCGTGCGGGGGGGGGGTCGAGATTACCGATTCCGTGACGACCCCCTCCTTACTTTTATAATCGCTCCTTCACCCAAAAGTACGATTAAGCTCCTACAGTCTTTACTGATACTAAACGTAGAGTATAGAGCGCGTAAACTTTACCCCACGTTATTAGTATCGCCTTTAACGTTAGCTAAGTCGCTGCTACCTGCCTCCATTTGGGCGGGAGGAGGTTGTTCGTTGGGTTTATACGAACAAGGGCAGCTTGGGAAAACTGCGCTGCCGGGAAACGGACAGAAGGTGTCGAATGATTAGTTAGCGATAATTTATTGCTTTTTTATTTTGCTTCCTTCTTTTTTTTAATGGTTTCTTTGTCGGGGAGCTTCAGTTTTTGACGAACGCTAGACGCTCAAGCAGCGGGGACATTCATATTTAATACGATTATAATTATATGCGCCAGAACCCTTATCTCACGCTGTTTACAATTGGATATTATAGGCCCTAGATTCTAATATGGATATAATTTTAATCCTCCACATTTGCGATTAACAGTTACTTGGATTTAATAAGCGAGATTCAATTATATCTGATACATGCGCGGTTGGACGAAAAAGCAGGCGAGAATGGTTTTATTTGGACGTCATACTTTACGTGACCTCGGTGACCTATGATGTTAGCTTATACTTCCCTGTGTTGTGACAAATACCATAGATGGCCGATAGATGGCGGCGCCGTTTCTTAAAATCGCCTATTGAATCTACGTTACGACTATTAGGTCGAGCGGGTATGAATCGTGCTTTAGTCCCATTCAACCGAAATCCCATTCGACCGAAGGCGGTTTTTGAGGTGTCCCATTCGACCGAATTCCGCCGAAACGTGCGGTTTTTATGTGTCCCATTCGACCGAACGCTTTTATGTGTCCCATTCAACCGAACGCTGCTATATAAATTGGCTTTTGCTATGTTTTCAATTTAGTTACTGAAGTCGTTTGCAATGGAGCGGATAGCTAATAAAGGAGGGTATTTTTACATCAATAATAATTATTTATTCCGTCTTAATAAAAAGAAAGATACAAATTGCTATT
This sequence comes from Leiobunum rupestre, assembly GCF_980474605.1. Taxonomy (NCBI): domain Eukaryota; kingdom Metazoa; phylum Arthropoda; class Arachnida; order Opiliones; family Sclerosomatidae; genus Leiobunum; species Leiobunum rupestre. Next base: position 43,406,336 of record NC_143392.1, read on the forward strand.
TTTAACCTAACCTAACCTAACCTAACCTAAATTAACCTAAACATGGATCTTCGATAGTACATACCTTATAAATAAAATACCAAATCACCCCGCCAATTGGGCTACATTTTAAAATTCTTTCGGTCGAATGGGATTTCGGTCGAATGGGAATAAACGATGAATCGTATAGATACGAAAGCACTTTTATCTTAAAGGGAGTAAATCGATTATTTTCATTATAGTTTGGATATTTACTCAAATATAATATCTAAATAATGAGGTACGTGGTTTTAGATTCACGAAAGGCGTTCTAGTAGATATGAGAAAATTAAAGCACTACCAAAGCGAGGATACTTTTAGTGGGATAATTCCTCAAAAACCACTGTATTTCATTCTACCTACAACACGTGGTTAGAAATTTGAGGGGAGGGAAATATGTATTGCCCCAAATTCCTGAAAAGGTTATACTCCCTTTAAACAAATGACGAAGATAAGATATTTTATTCGAATTCATAAATTTTGTTGATGGAAAAGGATGCTATACTTTTATCTTATCATTACTATTAAATTTAAATATTTTTATTCGAATTAATCTATTTCGATGACGGCAAAAGATACTAAACTGTGGTTTGATACAAACGGCGAAGTAGCTTATTATTGGAGTTTTAAATCCAATGTTAATCAGCAAAGCTACACTACACTAACTAACTAATGAAACTAGTGAGAAATCATAACGTAGTGATTTAAAAGAACAAACGTTTATTAAGAATGAGTACTTTACAAGATGAACGACATATTAGGAGTGACGGCAATAATAAACGCTGTAAGCGAATATATATACACTTAAGGTTAAAAATAGTAAGATAAGATTAGTGATTAAAAATATATCTTATTTACAATAAACATTTTTTAACCTATTAAAAAAACTAAACGAGAAAAGCCGATAACGCTTTTTATCTTCAACACTCGCCCTCGTTGACGACTTTCTCGTACTGTCGTAAACTGAGATTCTGACGGTGGCGGGTGAAGACTTCTTTAGGTAGTGGCTTAGTGAAAATGTCGGCCAGCTGTTCTTCACTCGGGACATACATAACGTCGATGACACCCTCTTCAACCAGTTCACGAATGTAGTACTGACGAATACTGATATGTTTCGTTCGGCGATGGAACTCAGGATTTCTGATGAGTTTAATGGCCCCTGCATTGTCGACTCGGAGTACGGGTACATCACCGTCTACGTTGAGACCCAGGAAAGACTTGATTCGTTCAATCCAGACGACATCTTTAGCCGCTTCAGTGGCAGCTACCAGTTCAGCCTCCGTGGTTGACAAAGCAACAGATTGTTGCTTTCTGCTCGCCCAAGTAACTGGAGTTGAGCCAATTAGGCATACGATCCCAGACGTTGAACGTCTTGTTTTCTCACAACCACCGTAATCAGCGTCGCTGTAGGGGATGGTTGTCATGGAATTCTCGGACTTGAATAAGAGACCCAGTGACTTGGTCCCTCTGAGATAACGAAAAATTCGTTTAACTCCATTCCAGTCAGCGACCTTTGGATTCGCCATTGCTTGGGACGCTCGATTGACTGCGTATTCGATGTCAGGTCGTGTTCCTGTCGCTGCGTATCTGAGACTTCCAATGGCCGAGGCATATATGGTCGTTGACTCGAAACTCTCCTGACTTTGGTTGGTCGTGTCTGGACTGCCGATAGGAGTGCTCACTGGTTTACAGTCTTGCATGTTGAACCTTTCAAGAACCTTCTCGATGTAGGCGCTTTGGTGTAAGAATACGGAGCCGTCGCTTAACTGATCGATTTTAAGTCCAAGATACGTTGACGCTTTTCCGGTTATGATTTCGAATTCATCGCTGAAGTCGTGAAGAAAGTCATCAACTGCTTTGGTGGTACTGCCGGCAACCAATCCATCATCGACGTAGAGGATCAAGACCAAGAAAACGTCATTGGTTGAGTAAATATATAGACAGTGATCTCCATCAGCACTCTTGAAGCCATGGTTCTGAAGCGATTTGTCAATTCGTTCATTCCAACATCGTGGAGACTGTTTAAGACCGTAGAGACTTTTCTTTAACTTCCAGACTTGTCCACTACTATTGTCGAAACCTTCAGGTTGACGCAGATAAATTTCTTCGGATAGCTTCCCATGAAGGAATGCGGTCTTTACGTCGAATTGCCTGAGGTTGAGATTTTTCTGGGCAACTTGGTTGAGAAAGATTCGTAGTGTCTCGAATCGGGCAACTGGAGCGAAAGTCTCATTGAAGTCGATACCCTCTCGTTGCGTAAAACCTTTTGCGACAAGCCGGGCTTTGTGCTTGACGATCGTCCCATCTTCATCATTCTTTGTACGAAAGACCCAACGATTTCCGATTATCTTGCGACCAGGTGGAGGATCAACCATTTCGTAGACGTCGTGTCTTTTCGTTGCCGAAAGTTCATCTACCATCGCTTTCTCCCACTCGGCGGATTCGTTGCTTGAACGTGCTTCTCGTGCCGTTTGTGGTAATATGTCGCAGATGAGGAATGCTTTATTCGCTAGCTGGCAGGTCTGACATGGTTGGACTTTCCTTAGTGTTGAACGATCTCTAAGGACTGGACCGCTCTTCTCAGGTTGATTGTCCCGGACATTGTCAGAAAAAGACACTGTTGCCTCATTTTGTCCGGTAGCCACGTCTTCCGACGCTTCGATGGATTTGGTTGTCTCGTCGTTTGAGTAGTCGGCAGCTCTGGTTGGCATGCCCGATGGTGCATTAGTGGCTCTGGCTGGTCCGTCTTTTGATGAGTTGGTGGCTCTGGTAGGCCAGTTTTCACAAACGAAATCGTCGGTCAATTGCTCGCCCTGGCTGGAGGACTCCCTAGAGACAGGAATCCAGGAATCAGGAACGCACGTCTCGGGATTGAATTTGACATCTCGAGATCTTAGTACGTCGTCCAGCTCTGGAACATAAACTCGATAACCGTCTGCATTGTCTTCATAGCCAACCAGGAAACCTTTATACGCCTTCCGAGGCAGCTTCCTTCGCTTCTCTTTGGGTATGTGGACAAAGCACTCAGTGCCAAAGACACGCAGATGCTGGATCGATGGGTTTGTCTTCCCCGTCCATAACTCAAACGGCGTCTTCCCAGCAATGCATGTAGGTGCTGTTCGGTTCAGGATATAGACGGCCGTGTTCACCGCTTCAGCCCAGAGTTTCGGTGGTAAGTCCGATCTGGAATGCAACATGGCCCTTACAGACTCCATAATCGTACGATTTTCTCGTTCAGCGACCCCGTTCTGTTCAGGCGTGTATGGCATGGACTTGCGGTGATGTAACCCTTCTTGAGACGTCCATTGACGGAACTCTTCGTTGACATATTCAGTTCCATTATCCGTGACCAGCTCTTGTACTTTGTGATTGCGGGTTCGGCAAAAGGCAAGGAAATCTTTGAAACAATTGACTACTTCGGATTTCTTCGTTAGGAAATTTACGGCTCGAACACTGGAATACTCGTCTTTGAATAGGAGGTAGTATTTCTTCCCTTTCATGGACGGTGTTGGTGATGGTCCCCAGAGATCTGAATGGATCCTTTCACCTGGTTTCGTAGCCTTTTCCAAACGAGTGCCGAAACTGTGCCTAGTCATCTTGCCGTAGATGCACCCTTCACAGAGCTTGTCAGACGTCTGATTTAGAACTTCGTATCCGAGTCTCCGTAACGTCGCTGCTACATGCCGTTTGTCCTGATGACCCATGCGTTCATGCCAGACTTGGAGATCTGCTTTCCGGTCATTTCTCGGATCTGCTGCGATGTGAGCGGAGCATGATGGCTGCATGACTTTGATATCCAGACGATACAGACTCTCGACCTTGCCAGGTACACAAAGGTTCCTTTTGCCTCCGACAACTTCATAGAGACCGCAAGAATTTGCTGTGACCTTGAACTCTAGATTCTTGTTTCTCTTCATTGCGCTTTTTAGCGAGAAAACATTGCAGGCAAAGTCATGGATGTGCCAGACATTGTGGACTACCTCTTGATAGAGTTTCTTTCCGATCCGGAACTGAATCCTTATGTCTCCTTCACCATCCGCTGTCATCTGCGTCTTGTTTCCAATCTGAAGAGTCGCTGGAGTAGCGAACTTGCGGAAGTTTAGGAACTTTGTGGCGTCGTTCGTAATATGCTGTGTAGCACCAGAGTCAAAGTACCATGCTGCTTCAGACGATGAGCAAGCAACGAGACCGTTTGCTGCGATCAGACCCCCAATGCTGGTGCGATTACTTTCGTCAACGCTCGTCCTTCTAGGAGTTTTCCTTTGTCCTCGACAGTCTTCCGCTATGTGACCAAACTTTTGGCAATTGGTGCATTTTGGCTTACGTCTCATGCCTTTCGTCTCGTTTGATGAGTGACCGCGATGACTTGTGGCATTGCGTTTCGCCATCAGACCAGAGGAATCTCTGAAAGAGTCACCTTCTCGAGTTGCACGGCCGATTAACAGACGTTCTAATTCTGCGACAGTCTGTTTCTCTGTAGGCATCGTATCCCAAAGCATACCAAATTCTCGGTATTCGTCCTACGGTAGGGACTCGAAAATACATGCAATAAGGATGCAATCGTCGAACGTTACGTCCTTTTCTGTCTTTGCCGTTGACAAGATATCTGTCCAGAGAGAACACATCTGGGCAATGTGGGTGGCCATATCGACGTCCGGTGACTTCGTAGTTCGCATGAGCTGCGCCAGAAGCTTTCGGAGACGATTTGAAGACTTCTGCTCGAAAATTTCAAGTAGTTTGTCCCACATCTCCTTTGGTGTCTCGCAATTGATAATCATGTTTTGGACCTTCTTGGATAAGGTTGACCAGAGGATACCACGGACCGTGCTGAACGCCACTCGGTACTTCTTCTTGTTTGAAGTGTATTCAGACTTCTCTGCTGCTGTTGCTCCAGGTACCGGTTCCGTAGGTTCAATCCATTCGCCAGTAAGAATCTCGTATACGTCTCGAACGGTGAGGATGTCGACTATTTGTCTTTTCCAACTCCTCCAATTCTCCGGACCTGATAGCTTCTCGACGTCTTGACGAAAAAGACTATCCATGGTTACTCACGGGAACTGTTGACAGGATACGGATTACGGTGATGGTAACTGAAACCGGGATACAGCAGACTAGATCATCAGCATAGTAGTGGCGCAGTGGGAGCGTGCTGGGCCCATAACATATTGGAGTTTTAAATCCAATGTTAATCAGCAAAGCTACACTAAACTAACTAACTAATGAAACTAGTGAGAAATCATAACGTAGTGATTTAAAAGAACAAACGTTTATTAAGAATGGGTACTTTACAAGATGAACGACATATTAGGAGTGACGGCAATAATAAACGCTGTAAGCGAATATATATACACTTAAGGTTAAAAATAGTAAGATAAGATTAGTGATTAAAAATATATCTTATTTACAATAAACATTTTTTAACCTATTAAAAAAACTAAACGAGAAAAGCCGATAACGCTTTTTATCTTCAACACTTATAATATCAAAAAAATATTTTGGACGTAGTTCCCTATTTTGTTTACGCGTAGTGATACTACACTTTTATCTTAGACAAACGACGATTATTATTGAATATCAAAACAAGTTGGCAAGCCAAAATATACCTCTCCTCGGTAGAATTGTCCCTAGTGGTATTAATTTCTCGAGATAACCCTTAAAGATATATCTCCGCAATTTAGAGTTATTTGTTAAAAATATTAACCCATTTCTATCCCGCCCGGTATAAAATTTTAATTATAATTAAAATAATTGAGACGAAACGACCAATTTTAATTTATTCAGAATATCATAAGTTAAGTAGTTACAACAGTAAGTTAGACGTACTATAACAATGCACAATTGAATTAAACCCTTTTACAGAACAAGTTTATCAGTTAAATATAATACGAAGCAAATTTTAATGAAAGAAATATCTACAGAGGCTTTTTGGAATTACTCGCTTACGAAATACTTGCCGCATCTTTAACGCTCATTTTATTTCAACACTCGCCCTTGATGAAGATACCGTAGATATCTGGTAGTGGACGACTCGTTCACTTCCTGTTGACGTTGTGACGCATACCACATGAAAAAGACCAATGCCGTCCAATTTCCAATATCATATAATGACTCGCACACCCAAGAAATCATTGACTGCGTTAGAAATCGTAGATATCCAAATATCCACACCAAATGTATTTACAAGAAGCAAAAACCTTACCATCAACAAAGCACAGAGAGCCACTTGACTAACCGCCACCTCTTAAAGCAATTAACGTTAAATTATCTCCTTTGAATTAACAGAACTATATATAGGTCGTTAAGAAAGTGGACCACCCACAGGGTCTACCCTTTAACCCTCTAATCTCGGCTGACTGCGCTAAAACAAGATTTAACCTTTAAAAAATACCAGATTAGGCCTTCATAAATTCATTAATAAAAAAAGACTTTATTACCTATTATGCTTACGATGCCTGTCTTAATTTCAGTGAATCTAAGCAGCTATCGGTGGTTCTGTGGTAGAGCGCTCGACTGCCAAGCCGAATGGTCTGGGTTCGAAACTTGGGTGGCGCATTTGTTTTTAATCAATAGAGAAACGCTAAATTAGAATTTCTTCGATGCAATAATTTCAATTTCAATTCTATTTCAATTAAACCAAAATTTCGTACTCTATTAAATACGCTTCCGATAAAGCTGAAGGTCTAATTTTCAATAAGGCGTAACAAGTGTCGGTGGTTCTGTGGTAGAACGTCCGCCTGTCAATCAGGAGGTCTCGGGTTCAAATCCCGCCCGATGCGATCGCAAATTGATACTAAGACGAATACCGTGTACAACTGGTGGAAACCCTGCCATTGGACGTTGAGAGGTAGCATTACACTCAGCACTCGGTCCGTCCCAAAGTCATTAAGAAGAAGTTGGAGAGAAAACGCCCATATAAACACAACAGACTCACCATGCACATCCATCAGAACACAAACACAACAAATTCAACACTCACAACCTACGCATAAACATTACAAAAACCGTAATACACCAAACCGTCACGACGGTGAGCGAAAAAACACCATCCAAACCAAACCGCAAATGCATCCGTTAACGCTCACCGTCACACGGTGGTTTTGCCAACCCTTTGAGAAACTGCGTACGCAGTGATTACACTTTGCACCGAAAATGCGAACGCGTTCGCAGTCCTCACAGACAGACACACCCACAGACCCACCCACAGACAGACACGGTCGTTGTATAACCCCTCCTAGGGGACTTTGTCCCCTCGGAGAGGTAAAAAGTTTTACAGGAAGTACAAAATGAAATATTTTAGAGGTGACACAGACCCACAGCTTTATTTCAGTTTTTCAAAAAAGTATATTCCAGAATGATACCAAATACTACACAGCAAAGAATGGTATCTTAATTAATATATTACTAAAATTGCAACTTTTTTGGAGCAATATAACTTTAGTCAAGACACACAAATGAAAAATTTTGAGTCTAGTAGTATGATATTGAATCAGAGACTACAGAGTTATGGCACTGTGACCACACAGAAAGTCACCCATGAATTTTCTCTATACATTTCAAAAATTTGGGACCAAAATGGCTGCTATGGTCAAAGCTACTCTATATAAGTACATACACACAAAGATTACAGTCTCAACAATATTTCATAGGAATTAACATTCAGTAAAACATTTCAGAGATTTCAATATTTTTACGTATTTTTTTACGTATTATTCGCTTGAAACATAACCGACGCTCCGTCGCATTACAGGTGTTAGGTCTATTGCGCCATCTCTTGAAAGGAACACGAAATATTGTTTTCATAAATACGAAATATAAAAACATTATATTTTGTAATATTCAATAGACCCATGTTGAAAGCTGGGGGGCCGAAAATTAATATTTTTACCTGGCAACTCGGCATTTGGACGGAACATCCGTTTCCTTACTTCCGCCTGTATATTTCAATGGCGGTCACGTGGTTCAAAACGTCACAAACCGGATGTTCCGTCCAGAGGTCTCACTTAAGCCTCGTCTGCGGCCCCTCTTTTGTTATGGGTCTATTTTATTAATATTAGTTTGCTGTTTTTTATTTTTATGTAAGTTTAATCAATAATCGTATTAAATTTAATCATTTTAGATTTATCATTATCGTTACAGAATTTTACAAAAGTATATTTACAAGTAGTTAGAAATTTGGAAATATGCTTATTTATTAAATTGGTAATTTTTAATACTTTCTATTGCAGTCGATAGATGGTAGCATATGAGGCTTACGTAATATAAATAAACAAATTTGTATTACTTTTCAAGTATTTCGCTCACCAAGGAATTTTATTTCAGGTGAACATTTTATTTACAGTGCCGGATTTACGTAGCAGCAGCACAGGGCCTCACCAGGGCTAAGTTTTTACAACAAATAATAGAGCTTTGCGACCTACAAAATGTTTGTAGTAATCGGCACTAATTTCCAGGGACTGTTTGTTTTGCCTCTCCCCTCCTTGGTGAAGTTAGTTCACAGTCTGGCCAGTGTTGCCAGATTGTGGGAAATTTCCTATATTGTGAGGAAAATGTAATTTTTTTTCAAAAACGTAGATTTTGTGGGAATTTTCGAGGCTGCGGCTATTTTTCCTATGTTATTTTTAATTTGACTATCAATAGAAAGCTCAAAATTATCTAGAGCAATATATTTTCGTGAATCTTGGGATTTTATAAATAAAAATATAAATAAGGCGCCTACTAATACTACAATCAATCAATGCATAGGCCTTACAACCAAAATGTTTAAAAATTGTAATTTCCATAAAATTTAATTTTAAAAAGTTCATTTTCCAAAAATGTTGAAAATTATGGTATGTTTTCCGTCGAGTTTTCGTTGGGGGCAGGGCTAAATACGGGTGTGGGAATCCGTGGTAAATTTACTATCCAGCAATGGGAATTTCGACATTAGAACTCCATGGTTTAACACATCAAAATAACAATAAAAAAATAAAAAATGAGAAAATCATAATTTTAATAAGTCTTTTTAAACATAGTCTCTCTGTATCAAACATTTTTGTAAAAAAAAGTAGTTAGTTGTTACAGTTCTAAAATTAGAAGGTGAACAATTAGGGCTTTGTGCGTATTCGAAAATCATCGAGGACTCGGCCTTTTTTATGGTCGAGTACTCGAATAAGTAATTGGAAAATACTAGTTGATTACCGAGTACCAAAAAATTACATATTCGGGTACCCGATTACTCGAATAAGCTGCAGCTCTTTAATCTCGTCGAGTATTTGTTTTTACACAAAATCCTAGGGATTTGTAGTCGATGCCGCCGTGTCGCGCATATCTCATCAACAGTTAGGTCTAGAAAAGTCAATGATATCTTGTTCGAATGTACATACTTCGGCATCGATAGCCTTTCACAAATTTTTTAAATCGGAGCCCTAGAATTTGGGAAAATGCCCAATTTACTATTTTCGGTGGTTTCGCTTTGTGTGGTAGATATTTTATTTAAAATTAGATTCGATAACGTTAAAAAATATTTTTGGTTAGGTTAGGATTCAGCGGATCTACACCTTCGGTTATATCAGTAAATATTAAATTTAAGTATAGTTTCCAGGGTAATTTACGGGACGCCAATTTTCGCGGTTTTATATTTTCGCCTAAAAGTCTACATAACGTTCATTAATTTAAATCCGATTTTCATGAGAGTTATATTTTTGAATAGCTGTGGTTTCCATTTAACCTAGATTGGCAATTAAGTTACTTAATTTTAATTCTAAGTAAGGTTTTTTGGACAGCGTATACGGACCTCCGCCACAAATAATTATTTTTTTTAAACAGATAATTACATTTTAAATAATCGCGGCTTAATTTGAAGCAACGACATCTTCTCCCACAAATTGGCGTAGCGAAAGTAATCACAGTAGCACAGTACATAAGTTATATAACGAACCTTTCTATATAATTGAGTTTTTTAAATATTAGAACCATAATACCATCTAGGAGCAACAAACACATGTCCCCACACAAAGAGACCGCAACCCGTCAAAAGTCATGGATTTTCTTACGTACAGTTTCCATTGGTTAGACGCTTTAGCGCCTGCTGCCGTCGGAAATTGTCTTCCCCCGCCCATAAAACGTTCCGCGTAAAGGCTCGTCCAATGAAATTTCTACACAACAATGCGTTAGCGTGTTTAAAGGCTAGCTGCGTTCTCCTTGTGTTTGTTGCTCCTAAGTACCATAAACGTATGTACAGTCATATGAATTTAGAATCAAATGACGAAAGAGTAAATAGAGCCTGTTTTAGTATTGTTTAAATTTAAAATAACCTTTTCTTTTGGCCGTCTTGTATCCATTTTACCTCAAAATTACAAGTTTCGAATATATAATATTGAAACACCCTCTAGACTTGCTTTAACGCCGTTGATGATCTATAACCTGGACCATTATGGGGGGGGTGGGGGGGCTCCATAAGTATTTTAAGCACAGGGCCTCCAGTAGTCTAAATCCGGCACTGTTTAAATTATTTGTCCTTGGTTCTTATATTCGTCAATTATTATCCGTCAAATGCTAAATACTTTGACAACGAGTAAATCCCAAGAAAATAAATTTAGCGCTACGATCAGTTATATAGGTAAGCAATAGTCACTCTGACCTCAGCACTTGATATCGCAAAGATACAAACAATGATTTTCAGTTTCGTAATAGTTGTTGAGTAAGCGAAATGATAATCGTAACTATCAGAGAATAGAAGCTTAGAATGAAGTACTTCGTCAACACGATGATTTTGCACATCTTGAACTGCAGTTGTCCAGAACTTACTTTCGCCAGCAGTAAACGGTACATCGCGGCCCGGACGTGGTCACGATTGCGTACTTGGTCAAGCGTGGCTCCGTCGACCAATCGTAAATAGACGGCGGTCAAGATGCGTGCTTGATACTCGTGGATATTGGCGAAGGACAGCGACACTCCGACGAAAACAAGCAAATTAATGGTGGCTTGGAAACCAAAGTGGAATGCCAAGAGGAAGTAGTCGGTCTTAGCGACCACTTCCACCATCTTGGGGATATTGACCACGGAGGCGATCATCCATTGGAAAGCCCAGACACTGTACAGGACGTCAACGTGAGGTTCCATACGACGAGTTGCGTAGAACAATTCGCCATGTCGCCGGCAAATGTCGTTCAAGTCGTCTTTGGACACCATCTCCTGGAACGAGGCTATTTTGATGGTCAAAGCGCGAGCCAACATGACCACGAAGAAGGTTAGTAACAGAAACGTGAACGAAGTTACGGTGTAGCTGAATTTTTCGACAAAACTAAACCCGCGAACCCACCAAATGTTAGTCAAGTAACTGTTCACGCCGTACAAGTAGATCTTCAAATATGTACCAGACTTATCTAAATTACGGTATATCCAGCACTGACTAGTCACGAAGCGATAGAGACAGAGCAGGCACGAGAATGTAACCAGGAAACGACACAATCTCTTCTCCCGTCGTACACCATCAATTTGGGTTTCGTTTCGTCTTATACTCGAGCTAATTCCATCCAACAAGGCGTAAATCGTCTTCCTCCGCGAGACGAAATAGTCCACGCTGAAAACGCAAGTGAAACAGTAAACCACTTCGGAGATATTTAACATGATAATATGGCCGTTTTTATGACTGCTGTAAAACGCCGAGTTGATGGTCAAATAAGTGAAACTGTGAACGAAGTACAAATGGATAATGATCAATGTTATCCAGGCTCTTTTGGGCAGTTTCCTATCGCCCCGATGCAAACCCAGTACTCGCAAGAAAAATAATAATGGTTTCAGTACTTCCACGGAACTGTAGTTTGTTAACATTTTGATAAAGTTGTGTCAAGAGCGGAAACACCAGCTTGCGTTGGCGAATTTTAACGAGCCTTTAAATAGTATCGCTCGGGTGGGTTGAATTCTATTCCCAATACGGAGCACTCTGTTATTTTGTCGTTAATATTTTTGACTCTCCTGGATATGTAATTTATTTGTTTTGACATTCAAATAGCAACCTTTCCCTGTCTGTCTCTATTGACGTATTAAATACGAGTTTAGTACACTCAAAAGTAAATAATAAATCACTTACGCGAGAAGTATCCGTTTAGTCGTTTATGAAACGAATAATGAACGTTCCAGCGATGTAAATAATACTGCCGGCGTTCAGCACGCTAAATTGTAATATAACCCTATAATTCTGTTCATTACAATTGCTTATGGTGGATTTAAAAGCCATTTAAAATCGAAATGGTGGCTAACAGCAACATTTTACGTGCCCTTATTAAACTTATCAGAAAAACCTGCTCGGCGAACATTTTAATTGAATACTCTTCCGTTATTTATCGTCACATCCGGTAGAAGGAAAGATCGGTCAACAACTGTTTATATTTTTCAAATAAATAATCTAATATGAATCAAAAGATTGTTGAACTTAGAGGCATTTTTTTGCATTATGATAATTTTTGTGTTGATCTATCGTGATTTGTAGTCGTTTAAGATGGACATAGTATCAACTTGGAACCATGAAGAACTTTTCAACAAATTGAACAAGAAATAAAGAATTTATACGAGTTACGGAAAATTTAAATATGTTATATTTCATATTTTCCTACGATGAGTGAAAAGAGCGCCAGAGAGCTTCAAAGTGTGGCCTCCTAGCCCCTGGAAGTAGGCTGCAACAAGCGCAAAACCAAGCAGCGGGGAAACGCGAACATTAAGGTTTGGGTTCGTGTGATAGTTAAAAAAGGACTTTGTAAACAAATCGAGGTGACCAGCGTAAAAAAGTAAACTTAAACACTATTTAAAGTCCTACTGCTTGGTTTTGCGCTCGTTGCAGCCTACTTCCAGGGGCTAGTAGGCCACACTTTGAAGCTCTCTGGCGCTCTTTTCACTCATCGTAGGAAAATGGGGAAAAAAACAGGCACACTTCTCAATTCACCCCCTACAACTCCTTAACATTTTTGCATAACCTTTTGCGAGGGGTTGATCACACCGCGTAATCGGTGTACGGAGCCGTACCTTTGACTGTACTAATGGGATTACGCGTAATCTTTGAAGTTCCTGCCTTTGGCAGTGCTAATCTAAGCGTAATCCGGTGTACAGACTTTCCAAGAGTGGTTAGCCCCTCGACCTTTTGCAATACCCTGTATTTGTTGAACGAAGATAATCTGAACATTTTCCAGGGCAGTAACGTTTGAGCCGTGAAGCGGCGTACACACCCGCGATTTGGCTAGTAAATAGCTCCCATTGAAAAATGCCTCTAGTCATTGCAAGGACAGTAGATACAGGGACGAGAAAGTGTATTGGCGGCCTCTGTTGGAATATATCACCCAAAACGACCTAAACGCGAGGAGAGTTAGTTGTAAACAAAAAAAATGGCGGTCACCTAATTTTAGCGGTTCTTGACGAGGCTTAAGTGTTCAAAACAAATGGGCAATTTTTTATTTACGCTCGTAGTTTTATTTTTAATTTAACATCAAAATGGTAAAAACTAACTACAATAATACTGTCCATGGTGAACCACGTCTTAACAATGGCCGCGGTTTGTTTACATCTAACTCCCCGTGAATATGAAGACGTTTAAAATCAAATTTTTTTCCCCTGCTTTCTCGTCCCTGTATCTACTGTCCTTGGTCATTGACCGTACATGACAGACTTGGAATTAGCGGGAGTCTTGGGGCCAATGGCTCTTAATAAAAATAAGTGGGCTCTTAAAATAAATCATTCGAACGGGGGTTGCGGGCCACCGGGGCTCTCAATTTAATTAAAAAATATTTATTAAACATTTTACGGAAATTTCTGGAACATGATTTGTACCCTATACGAGAGCGGGATCTAGCGTTACAAATGACTATGTGTGATATTATAATATACTTGCTTGTTTTAAAGTTAATAAATGTTATGTAAGTAACGTAACCAATTTTTATTTTCCAATTTTCCCTACCTAATTTTAAATTTTTTCCCCTAATCCCCCTCCCCCCGCTTGGGCCAGTGGCTCTCAATAAAAATAAACTTAAGGGGGGTCGGGAGTCCGCAGGGTCCCCGTAAAAAATATCACTATTTCCAAGTCTGGTACAGGATTCATTTCATGTATCCTAGATTTAAACTTTTCTTCTGCTTCTGGTACAACCATGTTAGGATTACACTAATAGACAAGTACAACCCGGCCACCGGTAACTGGTTTCGCAATTAAGTCACTTGTTGACTTTAAGGGGCTGGAAAGTGGGGTTTTGAAAAACGTCATCCGTGACGTCATTAACGAAATTTGGCGCGTAGAACTACTTTTTCTAAAGTTCGCGAAGACGTAAACAGGCACCGCTGTGTTGGGATTTTTGTATGACGAAATCCAGCGTGGTCTTGGTTAGTGTTAGCTGAGCTCGTAGGAAGTTTTCCAATTTCATTAATCTTTATTGAGATTTAGTTTAGTGAACAACAAATATTTAACGAAAAATTCATTTGAGCGATAAGGTCTTTTGATAGTAGTAGTAATTTTTTTAATTTTTATTTGCGAGTTTCATCGAATTTTGTAAAAAAAAACGCCAGATGAATCGAAGCCAATTTCTAAGGTCCTTGGGTCTACTAGAGCATTTTGATAAACCTTGGTACTCAACCACAGTTCTTTTGTCTATTCCCACTTATCTAATTCACCAACAAGAGATATTTTCGTATCATTACGTTTCCGTTTTTTATTTGAATTAAACTCGTTCATTATAATTAAATAAATATTAAATTACTAGAACCAAAACCACGTCCACGAAGGCCCGAATATCTTAGTTTGTGTATGAATACCTGTCACTAGTCTCTCTCGGGTTGCTCCTCACTATTTTCAAAACATCTCCGTCAGAGCCAAATTCCTCAAGCGGGGAAAAAAGAAAATAAAGAAGGGTCCGGATTTTTTTGGAGATACCATGTCACTAGACGATTTCAAAACCCCATTTAATTCCAGCCCCTTTAATTGCGTGGTTCCTTTGATTTTGATGATGATTATTAAGTGAAGCCAACGTAAAAAAAAGTGAACTTGGAAACTTGTAGCTGAGTGTAGCCTAGAGCTCGTCGGAACAGATAAATTAACCGCCAAAATTTCGATTAATCATAAAAATTACGGTGAACTGTTTATATATGGATAATATTTTCCATTATAAAACTATTTAATCTGCAAAACTTAAGTTATTATTTCGGATAATTTTCGGTTATGGATAGAAACAAATAAAACTGATATTTATTATCCAAACCACGAGCTCTAGCGTAGCCGTAGCTTTATTGCTTACAATCCACACATTCTCACGTTCACGTTCCCTATAATCAAATACGTGACTTTTTTCACTATGAAACCTTTGCGTGGTTTGAAATATGTTTTGCGACATACTGGTAGAGCGACTGTCGACATATTCGTAGACTGCTGTTCATTCGGCACCTTCGCTTCCTGTCTTCGTCAAGGTTTAAATTGGAGCTTCAGATGGCTTTGACAACGCTGCCTGAAACTGTGGATGCCTAGAACCTCAGATGTTCTTAAGGCGGGTGTTTAACCTCTCAATTAATTATATTTTTTCCCCATTTATAAATAGAAGAATAGCAAGCTGATTATTATTATCATTAATGTAATGGGCACTTTAACCTCAAAATTCAATAATTTGGTAGATTATAATCAAAATAGACCGAGATAATTCCAATTACCCATAGAGTAGTAGCACTCTGTAGCTTTGGCCATGGCCGCCATTGTGGGCGATAATTTTTTATGAATAGGAAAAAGCATGGGTGACGTCGTGTGACGTAGCACTGCCATTACTCTATACGTAAAATTCCCTTCCCGACGGAACAGATGACGAAGGGGAAGTGTGTCTTCACAAGATAGCGGAAACGAAATTTTCACCCACAGACGTTTGGAATCGACATATATTTTTCACAATTAATTTACAGTTTACATAGAGTTACACAATTAAAATTTATAAAATACACCATATTGTGGTAAAAAAATATTACCTAAAAATCAATAGAAAGCTTCGAAAAAGTAAAAATTTATGAAATATTAAGCATTTTTCGGTGTCATGACAGATACCCAAAAAATGCTTCATATTTAATTTATTTTTACCCAGATGGTTTAGGCTAAAACATCTGATTCAAAAGACACACCGTAAATATTCCCTTTAAAGGGCATTAAGCCCGGTTTCCACGGACGCTTGTAGCTTATAAAATTTGGCTTGAGCGAGAAATAATTTAAATTACACGCTCCCGCTACAATCGTTTAAATTTCCATGATCGCTTGAACTTTAGCTTGTAGTTCGCGCTTGCGAAACTGGATTGGTACAAGTTTCTAGCGCCGATCAAATCCAACTAGATATTTCCACGTTCAAGCTAAAGTTTCGAGTGTCGGGTCCAGGGTTGGACATAAGGCACTAGTGATGGCATTTGACTAATAAAATAAATAATCTGACTACTAAAATTAATCGAAATCTGGGGGCTTGTGAAAAATTTATTTCATTTATTTATCATCCATCAATCCCATTTTATTTAAAAAAAATAACATTAATTCTGAAGGGTAAAGCAAAATGTGGGCTGTCTTTCTGGTTTTTATACCCCCATTTTTACCCCCACTAGTCAGTGACTACTAAAATAAATTAAGATAGGAGGCTCACTAGTCAGGCTGACTACTAAACAAATATCCTTATGTCCAACCCTCGTCGGGTCTACCCTCCTGGCTGCAGTAAGGCAATGCGGAACTAGTTGTAATTCGTAGTGCAATGCCTCAATCCCAGATGTCACCAAGGGTCCCGTAGAGGGTTTATTTAGACGCCATGATTATTAAACATGTAAACAAAAATATATTCTTAAAGGGAGTATAACCCCTCTTGTTTGGTAGGGTGCGCTTAGACTACACCGACTAGCTCCTACAAGCCTTCCTACTACTTCCTTGCCCACCGCTAGGAAGGCTTGTGGAAGCTATTCGGTATAGTCTAAGCGCACCCTACCAAACAAGAGGGGTTATACTCCCTTTAAACTCTCTGAAGCCGAAACGAAACACGCTTAAAACAGTGTTGCCAATGTGTGGGATTTTTCGCGATTTTTTAGGCTGTGTGGGATAAACTGATTTTTAAGCGAAAATCATTGAATTTGTGGAATTTTTTACCTTAAAGGTTTTTCTTAAAAACCACTTTTTCCGAAAACATTATCTAGCTTATCTTTTTGTGACTCAAATTGAATGAAAATATTTGTATTTTTAAATTTAATTTTTTCCCGCGCTAGTCTACGAATCTAGAAAATTTATGGCATGTTTTCCACTGACTTTTGGGAGGGGTCGTGGCTAAAAACGTTTTCATGGAAACACAAAGCTATTGGCGTGTGGCGCTTAGCGTGAAATACTTTTATAAAATTAATTTCACGCTAATAGAAATATCTCAAGCTATTTACTTTCAATCTACAAGCGTCCGTGGAAACGGGCCCTTAGAATTGTTTGAAAAATTCGTGCAAATGTTATTCACTTGAAACATGTACCTACCCAGGCTCGATCTGTTGGTTTTTCCAAAAACCTCAAGCATATATTTTTTAAAACTATTTCATTGGTAAAATATGGTAAACTGTCATCTAGAAGCAACAAACACAAGGAGAACGCAGCTAGCATATAAACACGCTAACGCAGTGCTGTATACAAATTTCATTGGACGAATCTTTTAGATGAACGTTTTACGGAAAGGGGGAAGACAATTCCTAATTTTCCCCTTTCCAACGGCAGCAGGCGCTAAAGTGTCTAACCAATGAAAAATGTACGCAAGAAAATGCACGACTTTTGACGGGTTGCGTTCTCCTTGTGTGGGGTGCTGTGTTTGTTGCTCCTAGCTGTCAGCCATTTCCATTAAACTACTCAGTAACATCACTAAAGACGTTGTCACCCTGTGCGGTTTCAACCATAATTGGGCCATACCTTCCAATAATAAATATTAATTTTAGTAATTTAAATTGTAATTTTGTAAATGATATTTAGGACGATACATCACCGAATAATATAGATATAATACGAGTTTTACTAACAGCAAAGTGATCATAATAAAAATAACAATAACAATAATAATAATTAGTTCTAGTCATGAGTACGTCAAGTTACTCTAAAGACATTTATTTGTGGCGCCATCTACTGTCAGAAAAGTGAAACGCTGAACCACCATTTCTACAAAACGTAAATGGAAAATATAGAAGAGTAGAAGTGGCGCATTTAGACTATATAAATTCGTATTCTATCGAAATACTTCCAGGGTAATATACATGTTTCATTTCGCAAATGGTCATTGCTAGTGAGAAATATATATATATTAATGGAGAATCTGTTTTTGCATCGTGTTTACGTGGAAGCCATATGTGGAGGGATTTTTCAAAAACTCATCTTTTTGTCGAACACCTGTAGTTAGTTTTTATGTTTGCATGCTAACAGGATCACAGGTGGCCATTTTGGAAACGGGGGGGGGGGGTAGGTGGTATGACAGGGGAGGAGTCGCTTATGACGACCGATATCTGGAACCATATAGGGTATTTTTCGATTTCGCCAAAAACTTTTATTTGCGCGACAAGCCGTTATTCGTTCAAACGAATATATTGGACTATTGTTAATTAAAAAATACTACAAATAATACCCAATAGCGTTATAATATCGTTATGTTTAAGTAATTGGTTTACGTTCATTAAATAAATTAATATTTTTTCGTTAACCGCGCATCGCGTACGTGCTTATATGTTTCTCTCACAAGTGTCGGTTTAACAACTGCGCGCGCTCCAGATAGAAATTGAGCCATGATGAACCGTCGTAACATTAACGAACGCTTGAAAATCCACAGAGTTTTACATACGATCAAAATTCAAGCCCCTTTAAGCAAAAGTGAGTTAATTTTAATTTTTTTAAACATATTTTATCGATAAGAAAAATATAATTAATTATTATATAATATTAAAAATAATAAATTATAACTAATTATTATATGATATTAAAAATAATAAATTATAATTAATTATTATATGATTCCTACTTTTATAATTAAGGGTTGCGGTGACCTTCTACTGCCATTATTAGAGCATTTATTCAATCTGTCCATAAAAACTAACAAATTACCAAATTCTTGGAAAACATCAATAGTGTGTCCAATTTTTAAAAGCGGTTACGCGGGTGATTCTAAAAACTATCGACCTATATCTCTGCTATGTGTGTTCGCGAAAATATTCGACCGAATTATGCACAAATATTTTTCAAATTGGTTTAATACATTTCCTAACTCTGCCCAACATGGTTTCCTTAAAGGCAAAAGCGTTGAGACGAATCATGTTCATTTTTTAAAAAAATTAACTGGAAGTGTAGAAAATCAGAAACAAACTGATGTAGTATTTATCGATCTCGCGAAAGCTTTTGACCGAGTATCTCACCCGACTCTATTGCAAAAAATAGCAAAATTTGGTGTTCATGGCGATTTATTGCGCTGGTTGGGCAGTTATCTGTATAACCGGAACAATTTGTTAAAATGTAACGGTGTTGTTACCGCGGTTAGCTATGGAGTAAACTGTGGAGTACCCCAGGGTAGTTCCCTGGGCCCGCTTTTATTTAACATTTATATATATGACTTACAATTCGTTATTAAACATTCCAACATATATCAATTTGCCGATGATAATAAAATATGCAGAACCATTCTTAATTTAACTGACTGTTTAAAACTACAAGAAGACCTGAATAATGTTGCTAAGTGGTGCTCCAAAAATAATTTACCAATCAATCCACTTAAATCTGTGTTAATCTCTTTTAGTAGGAAAACCTAAATAATTCGGTACTTTTATAAAATAAACGGTGACACCGTCCCACGCCAGGACTCGGTTAAAGACCTCGGAGTGTACCTCGACCAAGGACTTTACTTTAGAAAACATATTCAATACACTGTTAATAGCTGCAGAAGACTACTCGGCGTTATTCTAAAACTCTCGAAAAAAATTAATTCTAAATTCCACTATATTTTACTGTATAAAAGTCTTATCTTCTCGAAGGTCATGTACGGTTCTTTGGCCTGGGGAGGCTGTAGCACTTATCTTTTATTAAGTATCGAAGCTATTCAAAAGAAATTTATCGAATATCTGCATACTAACTTCGCTAAAAATCATATTTACAATTATAATCTATTATTAGAAGGCCTAAACATGGAAAAACTCAATGTAACTCGAGAGAAATCCGAGCTTATCTTCCTATATAAATTGTTCCATAACTCAATCCCAAGTGAAGACTTACTGTATAATATTAATTTTACCGTCCCAAATTATTCTATTCGAAACGTAAATCTATTTAAAACTATTAAAAGCCCCTTAAATCCTATCTCTAGAATCTTAACAACTTCGAACAAATACGGTAGAGATATTGATCTGTTCAGCTGTAAAATAAGAGACATAAAAAATCTCCAACCTCACTAGCTTTAAGACACTCTCTAAAACATTTGTAACTATTGTATATATTTTCATTCTAATTGTGCTTATATAATCTCTCAACCTTCTCGGTTTTTTTTCCTTACATTGTGTATCAACTTGCTGATGCTGTAACTAGTATTGTTTTGGTGCACATTAAATTTCATTTCATTTCATTTCATATTAAAAATAGTAAATTTTATATAATATTATAAATTTTTATAAAATATTATAAAATAATAATATTATAATTTTTTTAAATGTTATAAAATAATAATATTATAAATTTTTATAAAATATTATAAAATAATAATATTATAATTTTTTTAAATGTTATAAAATAATAATATTATAAATTTTTATTAAATATTATAAAATAATAATATTATAATTTTTTATTAAATATTATATATTATTAATATTATTAATTTTGATGAACTATTATATATTATTAAAATTATATATTATTAATATTATTAATTTTGATGAACTATTATATATTATTAAAATTATATATTATTAATATTATTAATTTTGATGAACTATTATATATTATTAAAATTATATATTATTAATATTATTAATTTTGATGAACTATTATATATTATTAAAATTATAAAATTTTATTAATTATTATGTAATAATATTATAAATTTTTATAATTAATTTTTATTAATTATTATATAATAATATTATAAATGTACAAAAGAATTTCTTTTAGCCCTTCTTGATATAGAAAAATTACACCTTGTCAATTGTAACTTATAAGTCTTTTAAATAAACGCCCACACCAGTAAGGTGTGGGCTTACACTGAAAAAAAAATATTATAAATGTTATAATTAATTTTTATTAATTATTATATAATAATATTATAAATGTTATAATTAATTTTTATTAATTATTATATAATGATAATATAAAATTTTATTAATTATATAATAATATTATAATATTATATATTTTTATTAATTATTATATAATAATAATATTATAATTTATTATATGAACTTAAATATTTCACTTCAATCAATGCATTTATTATAAATTAATTTAAATATTTGACTACAATCAAGGCATTTACTATAAGTTAACTTAAATGTTTGACTTCAATCAATGCAATTATTATAAATTAACTTAAATATTTGACTTCAATCAATGCAATTATTATAAATTAACTTAAATATTTGACTTCAATCAACGCATTTCTTAAAACTAACGAAAACAATTTTTCTTTATGAACCAAAATAATATTTTCCACGCTTGCTTTTCTCTACAGAGTTTGCGGTTGCTTAAACTCTATGAAACCATAATTTTTATATAAAGTTTGTGACTTTAAAACCGTGAAAATCAAAATTTTATTGTAAACTTATCGAAGCGTTTAAAATAGGCTATCAATATATATAAATGGATAAAGTTATTAAACTCTTAAAGTTTAGGGATGTAATTAATCTTTTCTCGATAATAACCAACGCCTTCTAGGTACGGTGATAAATCCTTAAATACTGTCCACTTCCTCGCCATCGAAACTGTCAAAGGCTTAGATCACTAGCCTCCGTCTCCGAACACTATACATCCCCCAAACGGTTGTATTTCCCTTATTGAGGGGGATTTTGGGGTATCTCGAGAATTACCCCGGGTCGTGAAAATCTCACGATTTTGGGGGGTCCGTCCGGGATTCGGTGTTAAAGGGACGTCTATTTCTTAGAAGGGTCGGGGCTGTAGTTCCGTGTGCTGACGACAGGTGGCAATAATCACCACTCTCGCCTATTCTCTCATCCGTGTATTAACACTTCCGTGGACTTCCTCCCCCTCATCCTTTCCCCATCTTCTTAAGCCTACTCCCCGTCACTTACGTTCGAAAACGACGTAAATGCAATGCGCGTGTTTTACAGAGATTAAGAGTTATTATATTTAAATTGTGGTCCCACTTATATACAGGTATAGTTGGGTAAAGCATTTTATGAGCGTTATTGTAAGCCCAACTGGAACAATTACATCTACGTAAAGGATAAATTCTGCAAGTAATAGTTACGAACAAATATTTTATTAAAACCTTACATTTACTTTAGCCTAACGAAAAATATTTTGATTTAATGGATAAACGTTATATTTTACCGTGTTTATCGTCATCTATATCTAAAATTCTGTCATTGAAGCTAAAATGGTAAGTTAAGATGTATAAATATCTCATTTAATAAAAAGTTGTGCAATAAAAAAGGCTTTAATTGACGACTACAGCGCCAGCTGTTGTTATATTTTTAAACTAAACACGCGACGATTTAGTTTCAAATTTCAGGCTAAGACTTTCAACTGTTGTATATGGAGAATTTTGAGTGACACAGATTTTATTTAGGGCCACCGTAAGCCTGCCAGGGCCCCGGCCAAACAATACGTCTGGACGTTATAATTAATCGTTTACAGAGATACACTTAGGAGAAGGGGCTAAAGCCGACTCTATAATCTGTAGGGCCTTAGCCTAAATAAGACCATATTTCCGGGCCTGGTCTAAATAGGACCATATTTCCGGGCCCCAACAAATACTTCCGTCTATTTCTACTACAAAAGCGTGCTATCCGAATAGTTGAAGACGCGTCATATTTAGCCCATACCACTGCTATTTTCGCAGCTCTCAATATCCTAAATGTATATAAAGTGTATGACTATTTTTGCCTAATCTTAATATTCAAATGAGATCTACAATCCATTTCACTTTAGTAAATTAGCGAAATACTTCGTACGCTAAACCCATATTCTTATAGGTCCCTATGCCCGAACGGAATTGAACTAAACTCTATTTTTTGTAGATCAATAAAACTTTTTAATCATATTAATTGTGGCTCCACGCTAAGTCTCAATATGTTTAAACGTCAAATTCAGAATTATTTAATTAAATAATATAGTGAAAAGTTACCCCTAAAAATCAAAATTAATCCAATATACCATTTGTAACTTTTTTTGTTGTTGTTGCGTGAGATACTCAAGCATAGCCGTATTAAGGTCTAAAATAACTGTATACGTTATCACCAGTAACCTTTCTTTGTCCATTTTTTGTTTTATTCTTTTTCCTTTATTTTATTAAATTAATAACTAAAATCTTTATTGAAGTGGTAAAATTGAGCGTTGTGGCCTAAAAGTCGTGTTACGACTTGGCCAGAATAATATTCAAAACCTATTGTATATATCTAAGAAATAAATAAATATTATTATTATTATTACTTTGTTACTGCAGGTAATAACTAAACGTTTCATAGGTTCATTTGGGGAGAAAGGTCCAAGCCCGGGGCCCCAAGCTGAACGGGCCCCGGTACCTGCTTTCCCTTTCTCTAATTTCATTGATAACTCGCGATATTGGTGGGCTAAAATTAAAACTAATTTATAGTAGTAGAAATAATAACTCGAGATACGTCACTTTAGCATTGACTGGATCTCTCGTTTCCCTCTTCAGTTTCATCTCTGCCGTCTCTTACGACAAAGTAATTCATCGGAAATGGTAGAAATAGCTTCCAACACGCGGACTGTACCGCACCCCTAAGCTTCGACAAAACGACCAGGTGACGGGTGACTATAAGTCTACTAAGGGTGAATCTATATATATCTTAACGTGGCGTGTGGAGTAGCATAGAGGCGATTTCTGTGTTAGTAGCCTTCAATCTATCTCCACTCCGTAATTATAGCTCAGGTGCGCGACAATCTATAGAAGCGAAGCTGGCAGCGCCTTAAGATAAATTGATTTTTCGGTCACGCTTGTCTCCGACGGGCTGTTGCGAGGTTGGATCGCGTCTCAAATCAAATAAGGCTAAAAGGGCCAATCTTTTTTTTGCCCTTCTAATTGATAAATTAGACTTTTCCTCTCGCCTCGTTCATCCGCCCTAAGCGTTTATTTCAACGAAACTGTTTTGATTTTTTTTAAGTTTCTCGCGTCGAATTTGACGCTTTTCATTTTGGTCTATTTTTGATACAGTGACGCCTGTAGAAGTGTTCCACTAGCAATACATTGGTGTTCAGGGTGAAGCTAATTTAGGGTTTGGATTTTATTCCTATTAAGAGGGAAGAATACAGTAAAAGCCTCTTTTTCGTTCAAGCTGAACGTTTCTGTTTTAACAATTACATAATTGAATTATATTTTTCTTATTAGGCTGAACCTTCCTCTAGTGCTTAAAATAATTTTGATAATTCTAATATTAATAGTTAACGAGATATAAGGTCCTAACTTGTTTAGCTCCGGGGGTCCGAATTAAAACGTAATAACTTAATTACTTTTAAATTTAAAATTATTTTAGGCACTAAACAAGAGGCTGTTCTACACTAAAATATTAATTTTATAAGTTAATAAATAGCGCGAAAGTAGACAATGGCCACAGTAGTCTTCCCCCTTAAAGCAAAATTTAAATCATTTCACTTTTTGAACAACAATATTAAATCATATAATGTAGTTCAAAGAATTTTAGAAATTGTAAAAAAATAACAACGGATGTTTAAAGTAAACTAATAATATTAAATAAATTTAATAAAGTTTAATTTAAAGTTTCGATTAGCGGTTCAAGTAAAGTATAATAAAATAAAAGCAGCGTTCAATAGGCGCGATTTTCCAACGCAATTAAAATCATATTATTTCGATGGAATAGTTCTAGAAAATCAATTTCCCTCGCACATTTTATTCTTCTGAAACGTATTTTAAAAATTTGCGAAGTGAATGAAATTATCAGTATATAAAAACTAAGGAAGATACAATTAAAATCAAAAACCATTCTTTAAAACTAAAATCATTGTTTAAATAAGGGCGGAAGGATATACTATGTGAAAAAAGTAGTGCAAACAACTACTAATTTAAAGTATATTTCGTTTAATTAAGCTGTAGGCCTGATTTGTAATTGACAAATGGTTGGAAAATACAATTTCAAAAATAATTTTTTTCAAAAATATTTTGTGAAAAGTAAATGATAAAATTTTTGTACTTATATTTTTTTCGAAATCTCTTGATGTTCCTTGTAGGCTTGGTCAGCCTATTGGGTAATCCGGCCCTGCTAGAGATTCACATATTAAAATTAATTTAGATCACAGCTACTAACTAAAACTCCAAACTCAGAACTCGAAATGTTTAGATTCAATTTTAACATAGTTTAATTCTTTTAAAAATATGTAAATTTAAAGTGACGTAATCGGTGGGGGAAAGGGACTCAAAGAAGGGGGTTATTGTATACGCTATTAATATAAGCCTAAAGAGATCTTTGGCAAACCAAAAATGTAACCGGAAAGAGTTTTCGGGGGTTGTTCAATAATAGCCACGTAAATCCCCTCTCTTCAAATTGGGTCTATAGGATCAGCAGCTACCCTCCGTTCGGCAGAGGGCGAAATAAACGTTACGCGAGCGAGCCTATTTATAGGGGCGTATTAATTTCGTTCTAGTCAAGGTGTTCCACCGACCGACCCCCCATCTATCGGCTCGTACGGGCGTTTTAACCTCCATCCTAGCTGGCAGTGAAGTAAACGACCGGGGGATACGGTTCGTCATCCCTTATCCCGATGGCAGTTGAGTCGGCTAACAGTTTCAAGTAGAAATCTAATGGCGGGACCGAGGCGGAGAGAGTTGAGGGGCGCCTTTAAAGATTGAGGCGAAAGAGGGGGTGGTGGGGTTTAGCCCCAGCTGGTGCCTGGCTTGTTTTATTTCTACATGTATATTTGGACAACACGCGCCACTAGGCCAGACCAGCTGCGACTCGCTGCCGTTCCCCTCCAGCCTGCATCCTTTAAGTTCGGCTTTCCCGAGCGCCTCGCGATTGGAGCTCCAGCCCGCGCCTCGCTAATGTATAGGTCCTTTTGCAGTCAAAATCTTTTTCTTCAATTTCAACGACCCTCACTGTCCCCCCCCCCCCCGTTTTCGTTTGTTGTAACCCCCCCTGTACAGTTCGGGTCGAATTCTCGAAAGGAATTGTTTCTTGTTCGGCTCTACACAGTAACCGTTAAGGTTTGTGTTTTGTTTCGATATTTCTATTGACCGTTTTACGTATATACTCGCCTCCAAGGCTAGAAATTAATTAATACAGTTATAAGTAACGTTATATTTGTTAGTATCGCACTTCCTACTCTCCAAATGCCATTTTCTTTAAATGATAGTATTTTTCGCCATTGGTTACGTAAATTATTATGTAGCTAAGGACTGACAACTCTCCGCTAGTTGCTACTATCATTTGTAACATATTTATTCATAAGTATGCCTCTGTACAACATTTTAGTAGATAAAATTTCAAAGAGAACCTCTTTCACACGGAACATATAATAAGCGGACGCAAAAATTCTTATAATTTGGAAAGGTTACCATGGAAACGAAATCACGTGATCGCTAGGTAGATTATCAAAGTCAGAAACGCATCAGCCGATGACGCGATTTTCGTTACGGAGTTGGAAATTACGTAAATTACGTCGTATGATTCGTATCCCGTGAGCTAGGTTTCATTAAAGGGAATATAACCTGCTAACCAATCTTTATGGAAGACCCCTTCTTTTTTTAAATTTCCCTGGACAGTGGCGCCAAACATTTCTTGGTTTAACAATACTAGTAATATGTAAATGGGGGGGGGGGGGTTGGAGTATTCCTAACTTGCTCGTGGGTGTGGCCTATTTTCGTTGACACGCTAACAAGTCGAACAGTTACATGAAATCTAAAAATTTTCCGCTAACACGCGTGCTTCGACTTGTTGTTTACGTAACTAGCGCCAATCATAAACCTGGGGGGAGAGAGGTGAAATTCGTTGATTCTCCATATGGAAGTTTAAGACGAGGGGTAAGTCACTCTCGGATGACCTGTACACTGAGTTCGCGTTCTTAGTACTGTTAAAGGTATGGATTTTAAAGAGTTCACGAACTCTTCTTAGCACAGTCAGAGGTACGAAAGTGTACACCGTGTTCGCCGAGTGACCAACCCCTCGGTTTAAGACACCTATGGTATTAACGTAGTTATTTTCCAAACAGGATCGGGCGCTATTTTGCCTCGTGATCAGTGACGTAGAATAATAGGCCTTTATTAAAAGGTGGGTAAAAATGGCGACCCTCCCAGCAAAATTTGAATTTATATGAAAGACCAATAAGAATCTGCCATTTCGTTACAAGCCGTCTGAAACGCAGACGATTTAAACCGAAAACACGAAACTACGCAAGACAGGAAATTCATTTTCATATAAATTCAAATATTGCTGCGAGGGTCGACATTTTTACCCACCTTTTAATAAAGGCCTATATAATGGCGGCAGTTTTAAGCCGAGGCTAGCTAGGCTAGGCTAATACCCAAGGCACCACCTTAGGCCTAAGTCGTCAACGACGTCAAGCGACTTTTGAAGCCATTAATTAATTCAGGTGTGACGCTACCAGTAACCACCGAATTTAACATCCTATTCCGCTTATGTTAAAAACGTGCTCCACAATTGTTGAAGACAGTGATTAAGAAAGCGCTTTACAAGAACGGACTGAACATTATGGCCGCAGTAGTTTCTGTGGTCTTTTAAAATGTAGTTCGTATGTTAGTATTATCTGAATAACATTCTATTATTGCTATTCTTCTTTGTTAAATTCCCAATCGCAAACTTGAAATAGCCTGGACGAAATTCTGACTACATTCTTGTAGAGTTGCCAGTCCATAACCATGTTCCATATGCCCGAGAGATCTTCACAGCCAACCAAGGCTTATTAAATATGGAATCACATATGGAAGCTATAGTTATTTTCGAATTTGAGATCTAAACCTGTTTTCGCTCGTATTTTTTGGCAGCCTATAAGTCTGGCGAAGTAATTTAGTGTCATACTTATTTATTTATTTATTTACTTACTTATTTATTTATTTATTTATTTACTTATTTATTTACACTTATTTATTTATTTATTTATTTATTTATTTATTTACTTTTTTTTTTTTTTTTTTTTTGGTATTTTTTTTTTTTAACAAAGAAAAGTTTCACATATGAAAATTTACAACCACCTTTTGGCCCTCCAATCTGCAGACGCCGCTTGTTAACAGTTCATTAAATACAGCTTTTTCATTTTTTTTGTAAAACTCTAATTCGGTTAAACACACTAGTAGCAGTTTCTTGTTGAAGTACAATTTCAACAACTCTAGGGGGTTTGATTCTCTTTTGTTCATTAAATTTTGATAATTAAAATATACAGACAGTTTGGTAATACTAATAAAAATGGTAGTTATTTTAAAAAATGGGATTTTTTCCTCTGTATACAACCAATAAAACTTATCTTCTAAATTAAATGACGGGTTAAAATTATGTATAAATAAAACCAAGGCTTCTAAGAATTTCTGAGTTATTACACAACTGAAAAATATATGATTAAGATCCCCTCGGTGATCATCGCAAAGCGGGCACATTGGGCTAACCCCAAACAGTTTTTCAGCCAAGGTAGGGGTAGTAATATTTTGAGTAACCATTTTCCATAAGACGTTATTTTCTTTGGCGAACAAGCCGGGATACCAAACATGATTTATCTTGTAATTAATATTTTCGCTGGTTGTAAACAGTTTTAGTATTCTCCTTTCCAAATTTTCTGATCGCGGTTGTAGATATTCTTTAAAGCAAGTTTTATCTATTTCTGTTAACGGTTTAATTTTATTGTTAATGTTAATTTCGAATTTATGATTAAAATTCACGGTTTCGTTACGCGCGACTCCTAAGTTTTCGAGATCGAATTGTTCCCGAAATATTTTTGTAATTTGATGGAATTGTTTATTTAACGCACGTTCCGTTTGGGCTCTTAAGCCCTTATTAATAAAAGGGTTCTTGAACCTCATTTCTTTTCTATCGAAAATATCGCTCAAAAAGCGGTAGCCTGGTGTCTTCCATTTCGGGTGATAGAAATTTAAAACGATAAAAGGATTGTATAGTATCGGTAGATTTAAAATTTCACTTAAAATTATGGGTTTTTTTAGTCGCACCGGACACGTGCGCCAAAAATCGAAAATGTCTACATAATATTTTGGAAGAAAATCGTAAGTTAGAACAATTTCTTGTAAACCTAATACTTCGTAACCGAATGTATAAACATTTGTCTTTTTCAGATAGTGGACGACAAAATCATTCTCTAAAGGGTGGCATCTATCGTTGAGCAAATTTTGTAGTTTTGAAAAGGCGAAACACTTCCATCGGGAGAGCAGTGTTTGAAGGCCGAGACCCCCGTAAATGGTTTTCTGTTGTATGTCACTCATATTCATCCAATGTTTTTCTTTATACCAGATTATTTCGATACATTTTTTAAATAACGCCTCTGACAAATTTTTCGGTAAATTTATAATCGGTAGAACGTAGTAAAGTTTGCTAAGAAGAATATTACATAATTGCGTTCGGGTTTTAAATGAAAACCTTTCAGCCATTGGGACGGCGTTATTTATTTCGTTTGAGATTTCTTGTTCCAACTTGGTTACGTGATCGTTTAATATTTCTTGTTTAGTCGTAAACGTTACGCCCAGAATTTTAATATTATCGTTACTCCATTTAACGTTAATTAGATTGTCGGTTCGTTTTCTCCAGGCACCCAGCCAAAGACCGTTGCTTTTTTCGATGTTGAATTTCGCGTTGCTAACTTCGCTATATTTCAGACATTCGCTATTTAAAATTTCAAAGCCTTTGTTGGTTGTTATAAACGAGCTTAGGTCGTCAGCGAAAGACATTACAGTCAGTGGATGTCGAAGAAAAGGTAGGCAAATCGAGTGTTCTCTTAGATTTTTTCGTAAATGGCACAAAAAAGGTTCAATTGAAAGATTGAATAAGAAACTTGATAGTGGGTCACCCTGGCGGATGCCCTTTTTTACTTTAAATTTAGCTGATAGGATGTTATTTATTTTTACGCACGCTTCGGCATTCATATAAACGTTTTGAACGAAGTTAAAAATTTTTGAGCCAAAACCTATATGGTTTAGGATTTCGAATAGGTAGGTATGTTTCACTCGATCAAATGCTTTGGCTTGATCTAGTGAAATTAAAGCGGCACCCTCGTTTGAATTAAAGCTATAATGGTGAATAACGTCTCTCGTGATATTCAAGTTTGATAAAATATTCCTTCCAGGTATCGCCGATGTTTGGTCGGGGTGTATAATTTTATTTATTTTTAGACGAATTCTGTTTGATAAAACTTTAGATAAGATCTTAAAGTCCACATTTAGAAGGGAGATGGGTCTCCAATTTTTTAATAATTTCGGATCCCCGTTTTTAAAAATAAGTACGATTATGGCGATTGAAAAGGAACTTGGTATATTGGAAGAGTTTAAAATTGATAGAAAAATATTTAAAATCATTGGACCAATAATGGGCCAGAAATAGGTGTAAAACTCGTTAGTGAGTCCATCTTTACCCGGAGACTTGTTTTTCGGTAGGTCCTTTATGACGTTGTCAAGCTCATTTTTTGTTAGTACAGCGTCGCATTCATTAGAATCGTCTTGGGTTAACTTAGGTAAGATATCAATATACTCCTTGGAGTCTTTAGTGTCTTCATCGTCGTAGAACGTACTGTAGTATCTTACTACCTCTGTAAATAATTCTTTTTCCGTTGTTGTTTCGACCCCATTTTCAGTTTTAATACTTTGAATTTTATTTATGGTTTTATTTTTTTCTTCCCTTAGTAACTCCTTAGACGGATACTTAGTCGCGACACTATTATTTATTTTTACTCTGGTAAGTATACCTTCAGCTTTTATATTTTCTATCCCTTCTAATCGTTTTAATAGTTGAATTTTTTCATTTTCAGATATGTTGTGATTGCGCATTAATTTTTCTTTGATTTGGTTGGCTTCGTCAATTGTATTTACTCTGGATTTGTAAGTGTATTCTTTGGTGATGCATTTTATAAGATGTTTTGTTTTTTCCCACCAGGGAAGAATTTTTTCAGTGTCGTCCGGGCATTGCTCCAGGCGTCTTTTCCAGAAATTTTTAAAAATGTTTTCATAATGTTCGTCTCTAAGTAAAGAATTATTGAAGCACCATGTGTCGCTAAGGTTACGGTTTGAAGTTGGAGTTGGCATGTTGAGTTCCAACATTAAGGGCAAATGGTCTGAATTGCTTCCGCCATAGACGGTCTTTATATCTCCCACCAACGGCCAGACGGATGGGGAGACATAAACACGGTCGTGACGAGCTTTTTGATCTGGAGCTGAACTGCTTTGCCACGTCATTTGGGTACCATCAGGGTTTATAGTTCTATAGACATCCAATAATTTAAATTTTCCAATTAGTTCAATTAGTTTTTGGAGTAACGGTATTCGTTTTTCTATCGTGTTTTCTCTGTCTAGTTTAAAATTTGCTGTACAATTAAAATCTCCAAGTAAAATGATATTAAAAACATTGTTTTGATCGATATGCTTGTTAATGTTATTTAGTACATCTATAGCTGCCGTGTTTGACTGCGGAATATATACATTATAGATAAATAGTTTAAAATTTTCATTTGTAAAATCTAAAGTACAACATTGTAGAAAACCTTGAACTAATTCTTCAATTTTGATGTCTACGGAATTTTGATTTATAAAACTAAGTTCGTGTATTGTAGCCACTCCAGCTTTATGATTTGTTATTCCGCTATAAGTGTGATTATAAATGTTCTGTAGATAGTTCGTAGTTTGAGTTTTTAAAAACGTTTCTTGCCAAAAGGCTAAAGCAGTTTTAGTATTTTTTATGAGATTGCATTCTTTAATAAATTCTAAAGTATTGTTGAGTCCTCTTGTATTATGCGTTATTATTTTCAAACCCATTTTTTTTTAAATAAAATACCAAATTTGATTTTTGTTTTTTACTTTTTTAAATTTTCTATTAATAATTTTAATCTAGTTTTTTCTGTGGATTCATTTTCGGTTTTTAAGTGAACTTTAATTTGGTCTACTAGAGCGATTAAATCTGTCGTGTATTTTATAGCAGTTTGTTCAGGCGCTTTTTTTGCTTTAATTTCTTCAAGGAATTCTTCGAATAGTGTTTTAGGTAGGGGACCTTTTTCTGTATGACGTGGTTTATTATTTTCTAGTGATGTCGTTCTGATTCTCTTGGCAGAGGTCGAACTTATTATTCCCGGCGAGTGTGTGTTTTTTGGCGCGCTTCTCTTTTGGGTTTGACTGAGGGGTTGGCTCGTTGACGAGTTTTTTTCATTCGACATATTAATTTGTTCACTTTCATTAACCCAATCGATCTTATCTTGGTTTGGTTTTTTAACAGGAGTAGATGATGAATTTTCTACCGCGCTATTAAAAGCGTCATTACTTGGTAGGCTATTATCTAGGTTTGCCGAGGCACGTTCTGGGTTTGCCATATCAGCGTATGTTTTTTTAGAAGAAGTTAAATTTTTTTCATTATTAGGCCTATCTTCGATTATCGATTTTTCCGCTTGATTTTGGTCGTGCGCTTTTTTCCTATAACAGGTCTCTATCGTATGGCCTTTTTTGTTACAAAATTCGCATTGTTTGCTTCCAGCTATTTCAAGAAAAATCGTATACCCCTGGTTCTCGTACCTAAAATTTATGCGCTCTGGTAATTGCGTTTCTAACAGGACAAAGGCTTGTTTCTTATAACTGAATAAAGGTTTACTTATAAATTCATCTTCTTCGTTATTTGCATTACTGTAAATTTCCGTGATTTCTGATGTTAATTTTCCGAATCTAGATATCTGCTGTTTTAATAATTCGTTTGGAATCTCAGGCATAACTTGCGAAATAATGATTTTGTCTGACGATTTAGTTACCCTTTCTACATTTACTTGCATGTTATTAATTTCAAAACCTGTTAAAGCGAGCTCTTCGGCCAATTCGGGTGTACTCAAATAGGCCTGAACTCTGCCTCTTGATATTCTGCCGCAATATATGGTATTATCCTTACCGATTACGGTATTGATGGCAATAGCATATTTAATCGCTGAGATCTCTGGTACGGAGTTAAAAACCACCGCATGTTCCCTGGTCACTACTGGTGGTCTTGGTCTTGGTTGACGTGGTCTGTCTGGTGGGTCATTATTTGAGGGGAAAACCCTCGAAGAATCTGCTACCCGCGACATTAACGGTCGCGACTTCAGGTAAATTTGAAGAAATTTAAACTTACACTGAGAAAAACTCGGCGAGGCCTAAAACGCGAAAAGCGAAAAGCGAGCACCAACCGAAAACACGGAGAGAAAAAAAACGCACGTCTTAACTCGACAAGAGCTAGACGTGATTTAAAATACACGTGTTTAATGTCTCCGCGATCTCTTACTTATTTATTTATTTACTTATTTACTTATTTATTTATTTACTTATTTATTTATTTACTTATTTATTTACTTATTTACTTATTTATTTACTTATTTATTTATTTATTTACTTATTTATTTATTTATTTATTTATTTACTTATTTACCTATTTTTTTATTACACTCTTAAAGGTTTAAAAAAACCGGTTAGTGTGTTCTTACATTTTGTTTGCCAAAGGCATTTTACAAAAATTCTTTCATAACAACATTCTGACCATTAGGGGACAAATCTCGGATTTTAGGAATTCGATAAAAACCAGTTGGTCCTTTTCCTTATAAAATTCATATTCGGTAAGTATACATAAGGACAATTTTTGGTTGAAATAGTTTCGTAACATATCCATAGAATTTAAATCTTTTTGGTTCGTCCTAGTTTATATGTGAAATACAAAGCCAATTTCGCTATATTGAGTAAGATAACTATTAATTTAAAATACAAAATTTGTTTCTCTACATAAACCCAGTACATTTTGTTTGTTAATTTAAAATCTATATAGAATTTTTTATAAATATTTAAATTTCACATAAAAATTGTTTGGTTATTGAACAATTAAAATACACGTGTTTAATGTCTCCGCGATCTCTTACTTATTTATTTATTTACTTATTTACTTATTTACTTATTTATTTACTTATATATTTATATATTTATTTACTTATTTATTTATTTATTTATTTATTTATTTATTTATTTATTTATTTATTTACTTATTTATTTATTTACTTACTTACTTATTTATTTATTTACTTACTTACTTATTTATTTATTTACTTACTTACTTACTTTTTATTTCTATTTAATTAAAAATAATATTTTCGTACTATTTTTAATTAATGGGTCCTATGAAATCATTTGATTTAGTTATTAGCAGAGGCAATCTGGAAAAAATATCGTTATCTTGAATTCGAAACACATTAATTTAAACGTTTCTTTTGGGGGAAAACAACAATGTTTTCTTTCGATTTTAATTGGGTTTAGATCGTTTTTTTTACCCCGAATGGAATTTAGGCGCGTGCCACCTTTCCCCTCCATCGGGACGTCCAACTTTTGGGTTCCCCTCTTCCGCTAGTGAAGAATTTGTCGATCGTAAAATATTTTGGGGCTCTTCGCGGAAAGGCCGTTTGGCAGATGTTATTTAATACATAACAGACGACGGAGGGAAAGGATTCGTTCTCACCAGAAGTTCCGACAGATAGCGGGTTTATAATCGCAGATATGAATATAAAAACAAAAGGTTGCGAATACAAAATGAACACACATTGTGGGAATATAAAGTGCTTTTGGAAATAGAATTCAAACAAAAATATGTTCGTCTTACGAGATACTATACAGTTAATATTATTCCATTGAAACATGTAACTTCGCGGGTTAACTATGCTTTTTTCGGGGTTAATCAGTAGTGTAGACAGTGCAATCTGAGAAGCTTTGACTGTAGTACATTTTCATCCCCTCTGAGTAGCTTTGACTATAGTAAATTTTCATCCCCTCTGAGTAGCTTTGACTGTAGTAAATTTTAATCCACTATGATTAGCTTTGACTGTAGTAAATTTTCATCCCCTCCGAGTAGCTTTGACTGTAGTACATTTTCATACCCTCCGAGTAGCTTTGACTGTAGTAAATTTTAATCCCCTCTGAGTAGCTTTGACTGTAGTACATTTTCATCCCCTCCGAGTAGCTTTGACTGTAGTAAATTTTAATCCACTATGAGTAGCTTTGACTGTAGTAAATTTTCATCCCCTCTGAGTAGCTTTGACTGTAGTACATTTTCATCCCCTCCGAGTAGCTTTGACTGTAGTAAATTTTAATCCACTATGAGTAGCTTTGACTGTAGTAAATTTTCATCCCCTCTGAGTAGCTTTGACTGTAGTAAATTTTAATCCACTATGAGTAGCTTTGACTGTAGTAAATTTTCATCCCCTCTGAGTAGCTTTGACTGTAGTACATTTTCATCCCCTCCGAGTAGCTTTGACTGTAGTAAATTTTAATCCACTATGAGTAGCTTTGACTGTAGTAAATTTTCATCCCCTCTGAGTAGCTTTGACTGTAGTACATTTTCATCCCCTCCGAGTAGCTTTGACTGTAGTAAATTTTAATCCCCTCTGAGTAGCTTTGACTGTAGTAAATTTTAATCCCCTCTGAGTAGCTTTGACTGTAGTACATTTTCATCCCCTCCGAGTAGCTTTGACTGTAGTAAATTTTAATCCACTATGAGTAGCTTTGACTGTAGTAAATTTTCATCCCCTCTGAGTAGCTTTGACTGTAGTATATTTTCATCCCCTCCGAGTAGCTTTGACTGTAGTAAATTTTAATCCACTATGAGTAGCTTTGACTATAGTAAATTTTCATCCCCTCTGAGTAGCTTTGACTGTAGTAAATTTTAATCCACTATGATTAGCTTTGACTGTAGTAAATTTTCATCCCCTCTGAGTAGGTTTGACTGTAGTACATTTTCATCCCCTCCGAGTAGCTTTGACTGTAGTAAATTTTAATCCACTATGAGTAGCTTTGACTGTAGTAAATTTTCATCCCCTCTGAGTAGCTTTGACTGTAGTACATTTTCATCCCCTCCGAGTAGCTTTGACTGTAGTAAATTTTAATCCACTATGAGTAGCTTTGACTGTAGTAAATTTTCATCCCCTCTGAGTAGCTTTGACTGTAGTACATTTTCATCCCCTCCGAGTAGCTTTGACTGTAGTAAATTTTAATCCACTATGAGTAGCTTTGACTGTAGTAAATTTTCATCCCCTCTGAGTAGCTTTGACTGTAGTAAATTTTAATCCACTATGAGTAGCTTTGACTGTAGTAAATTTTCATCCCCTCTGAGTAGCTTTGACTGTAGTACATTTTCATCCCCTCCGAGTAGCTTTGACTGTAGTAAATTTTAATCCACTATGAGTAGCTTTGACTGTAGTAAATTTTCATCCCCTCTGAGTAGCTTTGACTGTAGTAAATTTTAATCCACTATGAGTAGCTTTGACTGTAGTAAATTTTCATCCCCTCTGAGTAGCTTTGACTGTAGTACATTTTCATCCCCTCCGAGTAGCTTTGACTGTAGTAAATTTTAATCCACTATGAGTAGCTTTGACTGTAGTAAATTTTCATCCCCTCTGAGTAGCTTTGACTGTAGTAAATTTTAATCCACTATGAGTAGCTTTGACTGTAGTAAATTTTCATCCCCTCTGAGTAGCTTTGACTATAGTAAATTTTCATCCCCTCTGAGTAGCTTTGACTATAGTAAATTTTAATTCCCTCCGAGTAGCTTTGACTGTAGTAAATTTTAATCCACTATGAGTAGCTTTGACTGTAGTAAATTTTCATCCCCTCTGAGTAGCTTTGACTATAGTAAATTTTCATCCCCTCCGAGTAGCTTTGACTGTAGTAAATTTTCATCCCCTCTGAGTAGCTTTGACTATAGCAAATTTTCATCCCTTCTGAGTAGCTTTGACTGTAGTACATTTTCATCCCCTCCGAGTAGCTTTGACTGTAGTAAATTGTAATCCACTATGAGTAGCTTTGACTGTAGTAAATTTTAATCCCCTCTGAGTAGCTTTGACTATAGTAAATTTTAATCCCCTCTGAGTAGCTTTGACTGTAGTAAATTTTCACCACCTCTGAGTAGCTTTGACTGTAGTTAATTTTCACCCCCTCTGAGTAGCTTTGACTATAGTAAATTTTAATCCCCTCTGAGTAGCTTTGACTGTAGTAAATTTTAATCCACTATGAGTAGCTTTGACTGTAGTAAATTTTCATCCCCTCTGAGTAGCTTTGACAATAGTAAATTTTCATCCCCTCTGAGTAGCTTTGACTGTAGTAAATTTTCATCCCCTCTGAGTAGCTTTGACCATAGTAAATTTTCATCCCCTCTGAGTAGCTTTGACTATAGTAAATTTTAATCCCCTCTGAGTAGCTTTGACTGTAGTAAATTTTAATCCACTATGAGTAGCTTTGACTGTAGTAAATTTTCATCCCCTCTGAGAAGCTTTGACTATAGTAAATTTTCATCCCCTCTGAGTAGCTTTGACTGTAGTAAATTTTCTTCCCCTCTGAGTAGCTTTGACTATAGTAAATTTTCATCCCCTCTGAGTAGCTTTGACTATAGTAAATTTTAATCCCCTCTGAGTAGCTTTGACTGTAGTAAATTTTAATCCACTATGAGTAGCTTTGACTGTAGTAAATTTTAATCCACTATGATTAGCTTTGACTGTAGTAAATTTTCATCCCCCTGAGTAGCTTTGACTGTAGTAAATTTTCACCCCCTCTGAGTAGCTTTGACTGTAGTAAATTTTCATCCCCTCTGAGTTGCTTTGACTGTACATAGTAAATTTTCATCCCCTCTGAGTAGCTTTAACTGTAGTAAATTTTCATCCCCTCTGAGTAGCCTTGACTGTAGTAAATTTTCATCCCCTCTGCGTTGATTTGACTGTAGTAAATTTTCATCCCCTCTGAGTAGCTTTAACTATAGTAAATTTTAATCCCCTCTTTAAGTAGCTTTGACATTAGTAAATTTTTATCCCCTCTGAGTTGCTTTGACTGAAGTAAATTTTTACTGCCTCTGGAATTTTAAATGGGCGGTACCACTCCCCCTCCCTAAAGGAATTTATGGCTACTCTACTGGTAGAAATTTGTTATTATAAGGATTTTGTAGAACTATTTTATTTAATGTGATATCCTTACACAATTTAATTTCTTACATTTGACATCGTCAGTCGAAGTAATACGCTTCCTCGGAAAATAGCTCTCATTGAAAAGTGCCTCGAGCCGGCGAAAGTTTAAATTTTTATATCCTATATGAATACTTCTCCAGTAATAGTATTGTATCTACTTCTGATATAATTATTTCAAAAAATCCGCGTGCTGTTACGAAAATTAATGTCTTCGGGATGAATAATCGACCACAAGATTATTTTAAATTTATTAAACGTTAGATTTCACGACATTCATGAAATAAATTGCCGCCATCTCCTATCAGAAGAGTGAAATACTTCGTATGTAATTTCTTTTTATCTCGTTTCTACAGAAAGTGAATATAACCTGCTTTTCGAAAAACTGCCGTAGATTGCAACCTTTAACCACGAAAATGACGAAATTTAACAAAGTGTACGTTTTTGAACGATATTAAACGAACTGATTTGTGTCGAGTTTTTTGGTAAACCTTTTATTCCACCCGAGGCAAACGGAAATGCTTTTCCAAATTAAGATTGACAACTTGACTACAACCTTTAGTACTAAAATAGTTTTGGTAAATCTAAAACCTAACTTTGCATTTTTTTTACAATTTAATTATTTTGAAATAACAAACATTAATTAACAATTATAATTTTTTAAACATATCCTGAATAAAAAAGTGTTTTTTTTACAAATATACGAAAATTTCACCATTAACTAACATTTTTAACCAATAACTAACATTTTTAAGAAATAACGAATTATTGACCAGTAACCATATTTTTAACAAATTCCAATTTCTTAACAAATTCCAATTTCTTATCAAACTCCAATTTATTATCAAACTCCAATTTCTTATCAAACTCCAATTTCTTAACAAAATCCAATTTCTTAACCAAATCCAATTTCTTAACAAAATCCAATTTCTTAACAAAATCCAATTTCTTATCAAACTCAAATTTCTTAACAAAATCCAATTTCTTATCAAACTCCAATTTCTTATCAAACTCCAATTTCTTATCAAACTCCAATTTCTTATCAAACTCCAATTTCTTATCAAACTCCAATTTCTTATCAAACTCCAATTTCTTATCAAACTCCAATTTCTTATCAAAATCCAATTTCTTATAAAACTCCAATTTCTTATCAAACTCCAATTTCTTATCAAACTCTAATTTCTTAACAAAGTCCAATTTCTTAACAAAATCCAATTTCTTATCAAACTCAAATTTCTATTCAAACTCCAATTTCTTATCAAACTCCAATTTCTTAACAAAATCCAATTTTTTTTAACAAAAAACGACTTGGTTTTAACAAATTCCTAAAACCTTTTACAAACTACATAATTTAAAATAAATTCCTAAAACCTTTTACAAATTACGTTATGTAAAATAAATTCCTAAAATTTTAACAAAATCCTGTTTTTTTAAAACCAATACGTAATTGTTTTGAAGAAATATGAATCGTAACTAATCGCTTATTAAGCGAGTTTAACGCTCATCATAGCACAATGGGAGCGCTTAAGTTATAGCTCGGGAAAAGGGTACAAACCCGAGAATGAAAAAGGAAGAGAACTGTACAGCGAAATATGAAATAGAGGGGAAAAAAGCCGTCGTGGAAACAAAGCAGGCGCATCTATCAGATCTGCGTAATACTTGTATGGGAAAGGGCCAGTTGCTATCCTCGATGAAAATAAGTAGTTCCTCTTCCTTCAAACAGAGGTGCTAGCGGCGAGGGGGGGGGCGAACGCTTAAAGAAGCGAAAGCGATTATCTCGCCCCCCCCTCGTCTCCAACTTCACTCTCCCTTTAAAGGTCTAAAACAAATAACCCCGGAAATACTCGGGGTAGGCTTACCGTCGAACACTTTTTACCAGCGTCTATAGACTTTAGTTTCTAATCCTTGGGTATACTTCTTAACACTTTACACGCTTCGGAGACACTATCTACACTTCAAATATACCGAGGGGGGGGGGGGAATTCACCTTATTATTTTTAAACTAGGATTCGTACACAAAGTTCCTTACGAGGGTTTCGCCGTATATGTATACGCGCTCTTTCTTTCCGAGAGTAAATTCGTACCGGACGGGAAATTACCGTTAGAGGGCCCTAGTGTCGAGTGGGCGGGGTTTTCTAATGACGCGAAGCTGTTTGTATTCCCACCATCGCCGCGTGGATCTTATAATGGTTCTTCGCCGTCGGCTCAAAAGACTGATGCCCGAAAAATACTCTTTTTTTCCAGAACCCGTCGTTAGTTGACAGCGTAGTGAAAGCCCGTCGAAGAGGTTAAGTCTGTACTAGAGGAATGAAATACTTCGATATATCGAAATTAAACTATGAATATTTAAAATAGGGGTTTAGATCTAATTTGTCAACCTCAATGATTTTTAAAAAAATACTTACTTTTTGTTTACGTGACTGACAAGTTCGAGTGGTCAATTAAGAACTTGAAAGACGCTTTGTAATCAAACCTTTGCCGCAATTTATATCCGATATGACTGAAATTGCGTTTGGTAGTTAATCCAACACTGCCCAAAACGAATTTCGCTGGTCGACGTTAGGGACCTTAATTACGCCAGTGGGAGCAGATTAATACAGGGGGTTTAAAAGGTTATGCAAAAATGTTAAGGAGTTGTAGGGGGTGAGTTGAGAAGTATGCCTGTTTTTCCCCCATTTTCCTACGATGAGTGAAAAGAGCGCCAGAGAGCTTCAAAGTGTGTAGCCCCTGGAATTGGGCTGCGGCAAGCGCTAAACCAAGCAGCAGGAACTCTCAATACTGTTTAAGTTTACCTTTTTACGCTGGTCACCTCGATTTGTTTACAAAGTCCTTTTTAACTATCACACGAACCCAAACCTTAATGTTCGCGTTTCCCCGTTGATTGGTTTTGCGCTTGTTGCAGCCTACTTCCAGGGCTAGTAGGCTACACTTTGAAGCTCTCTGGCGCTCTTTTCACTCATCGTAGGAAAATGGGGGAAAACAGGCATACTTCTCAACTCACCCCCTGCAACTCCTTCAAATATTTGCATAACCTTTTGAAACACCCTGTATGAAATTAACAATTAGCCAGAAAACCCTTTAATTTTCTACGTGGGTTCACCAATGACATCCGATATGACGTAACCATGAAAACGATCTATATCATACTTGTATCGGGGTGTGGAAACGCAAATGTGTTTTAAATGAAACGTTCCAAAGTTTTTAGCAAGTTTTTATCTTTCCCCGGGGATAGAGGGTCGAAATGATGGTGACCCCCCTTATTCCTGTTCCATCCGGGTCCTCCGCCGACGCCGGCAAATGAGAAATGGGCACCTGCTTTTCTCGGCCTTCCAAATCCGCCTCTTCTGTCGGCCACTTAACGTCTTTCATAGATATTTTCTATCCCCCCCGGCCCCCTCTCTGTCTCTATGTAACGTCTTAAGCCTTGCCAGAAATGGGTCTTCGTCTTGGGCACGATCGCTTAGCGGGCACCCTTTAGCAGGGACGCCTCACCCAGCTGACAACTTCCCAGTCAAGCTTCCCAAGAGAGACACAGAGAACTAATACTACAACGACAGTGGCGCCCCCCTTTTCCTTATCCCATACCCGACCCGAAAAAGTAAAAAATTGTAAAAAGGTTATACGTGTATATTCTCCAGAAAACTCCACATACTGGTTTCAGTATTTTCATATTTGGTACTTTCAAACGTTTCATTAGGGTAAATTTCCAACGTTTCAGTTACTATTACGGTAAATAAACGAACGTTTCAGTTATTAAAAGGGTAAATTTCGAACGTTTAAGTTACTATTAGGGTAAATTTCGAACGTTTCAGTTATTATCAGGATACATTTCAATCATTTCATTTACTATTAGGGTAAATTTCAATCATTTCATTTACTATAAGGGTAAATTTCAATCATTTAATTTACTATTAAGGTAAATTTCAATCATTTAATTTACTTTTTTGGTAAATTTCAATCATTTTATTTACTTTTTTGGTAAATTTCAATCAATTTATTTACTTTTTTAGTAAATTTCAATCTTTTCATTTAATATTATGATTAATTTCGATCTTTTCTTTGCCATGGGAAACCTAAAGCCCATTGGAAATTTCGAGGGAAATTTACATACTACCATAAGGTCTACCTAACCCCCGAGTTTCAACGAAATCGGTGATAGCCACCTCGGGTAGTCTCCTTAGAGACGATTTGAAGCGTTGATCCCAATCCCCTTCATGGTCTAATAATAAGCTCCTCCCCCTCAACAAAATCAAATCAGCGAGGTATCTCATTGGTTGTCTAAGACTGACGTCTTCCGACGTGATTGGATCACACGCTTCACGCAATCGTGCCGGTGGAAAATTCAACCATGATGTCCTCGGACCTTCTACACCTTTTCCGTACCCCGTGATAGCAGATCAGAACAATTATACTCTGGGATTATTCATTTATTCTAGCCATATTTCCGGACCTCGAATGCCGTTGCACCCTTTAGTTCGAGGGGTCGAACATTTAGAAAAACTTCACACAAAATTTAGATAAAAATCCCCAAATCCAAAATCCAAGAATTTCCCTTTCATAAACTTTATATGAAAAATGCACAATAAATAATCCTACATTTTTCAAAAATTCAAAATATCGCAAAAATCAGAGGCAAATGTCCGACCCTGGCTTTATTTAATAACGTTTCTTTATTAATTAATAACATAAAGGTAATTTTCTTTGACTTTTTCAATAGGTTCTACCAGGAAACTATATAGGTATACACTTGGAATGTCTAAGCAAGATTTTTACGGCCGTGATGATCGGCCTAGTCATGGTTATTATATTATTAGCTTACCGGATTATCTCTTTTATAACCCTACAAATACCTGATATTAGGTATCACTACACTTCTTTCGCGAAGAACATTATAATTACTTCAAATTGAGGTTTTTAAATCCATGGTTTTATTAACCTATTTTGCGCGGGAAAATCGACTATTTGTTACCATGACGACGCATTCTTTTCGCGTCAAACCTCCAGCCAATGAATTTGAAATGTCGTGTTACGTCTTACATTTGACGTCTATTTAAGCACCGCCTTTTTCTCGACGCGCTTTCGTATCACCGTCCCAATGGAACCTTAGACATTCAAAGTGTATACCTCTATAGTTTCCTCGTTCTACATTAACTAATAACAGATCGTTTGAAGCGTTTCATCTAGGAGCAACAACAAACACAAGGAGAACGCAGCTAGCCTTTAAACACGCTAACGCGGTGTTGTGTACAAATTTCATTGGACGAACCTTTACGCTGAATGTTATACGGAAAGGGGGAAAACAATTTACGAATTTTTCCCTTCCAACGGCAGCAGGCGCTAAAGCGTCTAACCAATGAAAAATTTACAAAAGAAAATGCACGACGTTTTACGGGTTGCGTTCTCCTTGTGTGGGGTGTTGTGTTTGTTGCTCCTAGGTTTCATTAACTATTAAAATTTATTAAAATAACTACCTAACAGCTAGTTAAAGTTAGAGAGCGCGCGCATATTTTGGTTTTCTTGAGCTCGCGCGAAAACGCACGAGACCCTCTACACGGAAATATAAGAAAGCGCGCGCTCCAAAAAATAACACTTTTTATACATGTATGCGTGTATATTATTTTATAGAAAGAGCTACTGGTCACTCTAAGAAAACAACTGAAATGTCCGCAATACTAGGTATACGAAATTTCATACATTGCAAACAATATTAATAGCATACACAAAAATGAAACGGAATTTTGTGAATCTCAACAGTCAGACCACTACTCCGTTGAACAGTTTTGTTCGTCCACTCCCAGAATGTGGTCCCGTCATCTGGCATCCCCACTTGCAAAAACACACCGACTACTTGAAACGGGCGTAAACGTTCGACGCTTACCTTTTACCGAACGACGCTTACCTTTTACCGAACGAAGCTTACCTTTTACCGAACGACGCTTACCTTTTACCGAACGACGCTTACCTTTTACCGAACGAAGCTTACCTTTTACCGAACGACGCTTACCTTTTACCGAACGACGCTTACCTTTTACCGAACGAAGCTTACCTTTTACCGAACGAAGCTTACCTTTACCCGAGGGGCTGATCACTCCGCGTAATCGGTGTACAGAGCCGTATCTTTGACTGCACTAATGGGATTACGCGTAATCTTTGAAGTCCCTGCCTTTGGCAGTGCTAATCTAAGCGTAATCCGGCGTAATCGGTGTACAGAATTTCTAAGAGTGGTTAGCCCCTCGCCTTTACCGAACGAAGCTTACCTTTTACCGAACGACGCTTACCTTTTACCGAACGAAGCTTACCTTTACCGAACGAAGCTTACCTTTTACCGAACGAAGCTTACCTTTACCGAACGAAGCTTACCTTTTACCGAACGACGCTTACCTTTTACCGAACGAAGCTTACCTTTTACCGAACGAAGCTTACCTTTTACCGAATGAAGCTTACCTTTACCGAACGAAGCTTACCTTTTACC
The DNA here is from genome assembly GCF_980474605.1 of Leiobunum rupestre. Classification (NCBI taxonomy): domain Eukaryota; kingdom Metazoa; phylum Arthropoda; class Arachnida; order Opiliones; family Sclerosomatidae; genus Leiobunum; species Leiobunum rupestre. Next base: position 43,451,143 of record NC_143392.1, read on the forward strand.
GAACGAAGCTTACCTTTTACTGAATGAAGCTTACCTTTTACCGAACGAAGCTTACCTTTTACCGAACGACGCTTACCTTTTACCGAACGACGCTTACCTTTTACCGAACGAAGCTTACCTTTTAGCGCACGACGCTTACCTGTGTACATCGCGTGATTCGAATCTGCTACTTCGCTTGAAGGGGAATTGTCATCAAAACCAAAATTTACGAGATTTTTTTACAGAATGATAGAAAATATATTAATGATTATGTCCCTGAAATTTAATAGTTATTGGAGAAGTATTTAAAAATTTACGCTTCTTTTTCCGCAACCCACAACAAACGGCTCCAAAAATTTCAGAAATCGTCGTCGAACCTACGTGCAGCGCCAAAAGAATGAAGCGGCAAAAATGTGAGAAAGGACGGCGTGTATAAGGCATTTTACGAACACGATAAACTACAATCTACGAATATAACTCGGTTAAAAAGTCAAGGAGAATGTCGTAGCAGACGACAGTTCCGACCGAAAACGATAAAACCGGGGATAATAATATTTCGTTCACGAGATGGCGCTGCAGGTAGGTTCAACCAAGCGGTTCTGAGATTCTCGAATCGGGGGAGGGGGGGGGGGACACGAAATTTGGTTGCTAATAATAAATCAAATACTGGAAATATTAACATGAAATTTTTTGTATAACCATTTTCTGACGTCCTTTATACATTTAAATGGTTTTTAACCAATTTTCGGGTGGTGACAATTCCCCTTTAAAGGTTTAAATTGTAAAAATTACACTACGTAAGAATATTTCCATATTGGCAAACCATATTTCCCCGTAGGTACATTACGGGATAGGTTGATGAAAAATGTTCAATTGTTTTACATACTTCTGGTATTAGCTAACGTGATACGTATCAATTATCATTTACGTAATTTAGTACACTTTTATGTAGGTTATAATATATCGTAAATTTTAATTAACGTAACATTCCCGAGCCAACCACGGTCAATGCCATTATTCAATTCGCTTTTAATTCCCCATTTTCCGGACGAGGCGCTGGTGTCGTAAAAAATCGTCCTGTTCTTGTCAGTGATTTCTGAATTTTTCATTTCCCACTTGTACACTGAACAGGCATCGCGGGCTCTCTGTTAGTCGCTTTATCCGCCACCAGAGGGAGAGACGCGTCGGGGATCTGCCTTCAGAAGCAGAGCTGCTCTGGGTCAAGAGGGATCAAGATCATCATCTTCCCGCGCCTACTCCCTCAATTGCCTTCCTTCCCAAAACAGCCACCAGGGGGCCATAAGGGGGGGGGGGAAGGTTATAGCATCTGGAATTACGTAATATGAGTCCTCTCGTCAACTGAAAGCAAAAACCACGTAACATTTGGGCGGGAGTTTCGAGAAGTAAATTAAATTGATTGAATATTTTTAAAAGAGTAAGGCATATTCAAGTAAGGTGATCACTTATAGTTTACTTGTACACCGATTACTTAATCAGGGAGTACCTGAGGAATTCGTGAAATACTCTTAACATTTCACGGAGTACTCTCAAGATTAGACGTAGTACTGGTTAAATGGGGTTTTCCCCCAAGCTCTTCGGTTTCCCCTTCCATAAAAACTTGTAGAGGTTAACGGTAATAGTTAGTGTAGGGAGCTGTTGGCTCGCGTGGCATGAAGGGCTAGCCACCACCCTCCTACGCATTGTAACCCTGAATTAATGGCTTTAAAAGTCGCTAGGTGACTTAGGCCTAAGGTGGTGCCTTGGGTATTAGCCTAGCTTATTAGGCGGAGTACTTCCAGATTAGGTGGAGTACTTCCAGATTAGGTGGAGTACTTCCAGATTAGGTGGAGTACTTCAATATTAAGTGGAGTACCGGTACTTCAATATTAGGTGGAGTATTATTAAGATTAGGTGGGGTACTTCAAGATTAGGTGGAGTACTGGTTGAAAGGGGTTTTCCCCCGAGCTCTTCAGTTTCCCCTTCCATAAAAACTTGTAGAGGTTAACGGTAATAGTTAGTGTAGGGAGCTGTTGGCTCGCGTGGCATGAAGGGCTAGCCACCACCCTCCTACGCATTGTAACCCGGCTTCCTGAATTAATGGCTTTAAAAGTCGCTGGATGACTTAGGCCTAAGGTGGTGCCTTGGGTATTAGCCTAGCTGATTAGGTGGAGTACTTCAAGAGTACGCGAAGTACTTATATTTAAAGCGGAGTACTCTTAAGATCACAATTAGTACTTCAAGATTACGCGAAGATTAAAATTAATTCCTAAAATTACGCGACATTTAAGTGAAGTACGTAGAGTACGCTAAGATTACGCAAACAGTACACAAATAATACGAGGAGTACGTAGAAATTATTTAAAGTACACAGATTACGTCGAGACTGTTGATTACTCAGATTAGGAAGTACGCAAATTACGTCGAGACTATGTTGATTACTCAGATTAGTAAGTACGTAGAGCTTACGTGGATTACGCTGAGATTACGTACTGATTATCGGAAGGTTGTACACCGATTACGGAGAGTGATCAGCCTTTGATAGTGAGGATGGTGATTTATAAAAAAGTTGATATCTTCGAGAATATTTGTGATAGCTGCCTGCGGTTTTCAACCATCAGAATTCATCGTCTAATCAAGAATGTATTTATTTATACTCAGGGAGAATGAATATGTCGAGACTATCGACGGACACGTTGAGCCCCTAACCCCGTCACGCTAAGGGGGGGGGGGGAAGGAGGCGGTCTTATTTTTTGCGTCCTCGCTGCAGCGTTAATCGCGTCGAAAAACGTAATTTTTAAGAACCAATGAGATTGCAGTATTATTTGATTTTATTAAAGCGGAGGAGCATACCGGGGGGCCCAACGGGTGGAATTGGAGAAACGCTAAAAATAATCTCGACATATTCATTCTCCCTGAGTATAAATAAATAGATTCTTGGTCTAATTTAAATAATTCTTGAAATCAATAACCACGTAACTCAAGTTACGTAGTTTTCCCTTTCGGGTGAATATCTGTTTTTGACGGGATGGAATAGAGAAATATTTTTTTAAACGGTTCCCAAGAACTTTTTAACATAAGATAAATTTTAGTTGGGACTATAATTTAATATCTATTGTCTTAAATATGGGCCTTTCGTTATTAATGACTTGATTGGACTAGCGGACCAGTGGTCAGTTATAATCGGGATTCAGTGGGGGGAGACTACCGGACGTCTACGTAATGGTCAAAATGTCACCAACAGATTTTGGTACGATTTCCTTCCCCCTTCAGCCATCTTTTGGATTCAAACTTATTCTTCGCCCCCCCCCCCTGGCCAATTTTCTATCTTGACCAGATGATTTGGACGTAAATTGTGACCGACGATGCTCTGTCCTTGCAATACAATTTTTGTATACAAGAGTGAGTGTCTCTATCAGCTGTTTTCTCTGTCGCATTTTGTTAGTCATTAATTTCTTCGCTGTAGTATTTGAAATTTTATACTACCATAAGTAACATAATCCCAGTAAGTGTGACGCGTCCTATTTTCCCAATGATATTTTTATTAATGATATGTAACGATGCTCAACAAATCTTCATCACGTGTCTTTTAGGCGGAGCAGCCAATGCTTATTGAAAGTTTTAACTTTTCCGGAACCAAATTTTGATCCCCTGTGAAATTGTGCGAAGTCTCTTAAGCCTGGTTTTCACTTGGACCCTTTTGGACGAATTTGTGGCTACGCTAGTTGGTTGACGCTGAATTTTTTTTAAATATTTTCCACAATTTAAGAATTAGTAATATAAGAATTACTAATTTAAAAATTAGTAATATAAGAATTACTAATTTAAAAATTAGTAATATAAGAATTGGTAATTTAAAGACGATTAATTTAAGAATTTGTTATATAAGAATTGGTAATTTAAATATGATTAATTTAAGGATTAATTATTTAAGATTTATCAATTTAAGGATTATTATTTTAAGAATTTTTAATTTAGGAATTATTAATTAATATTTATTGAAAGGAAGTACACATGAAAGTTTCGATATAGTTAAAAGATTTTATTTATAAATGCGCCGTGAGATTATTAATTGTCGAATTTAGACATTTAATTACTTATGAAATTCATTTATTGCCATCAAACCGGTGTCATACCAAAAGTATATTATATATATTTTATATATATGCTGATTAGCGTTAAACCGAACCATCGCTTTTTCAAAATGCAGTTCGAGCGAAAAAAATTGTGCTGCATGAAATATGTGAAAATAGTAACATCTTAAAACTATAACTTCATGAAAAAGGGTTTAAAAATCCTTAATTAAGGTTTAAAATTTTACATCGTTAGTTGGTAAATGTGAAACCTTAATGTGCAGTTTGCTCCCGTGATTTGGTGGTACACTCACGCCCATTGAAGACAGGCTATAGCTATCGAATGTTCGCTTTTATGGTCTAGATAGACACCTTATTTACTTTCCTCTTAAGAGATGCAGCAGGTGCTGCAATTCCCCGCCATACGCGGGTGTATTGCCCAGTATTCGCTTATGTACGAATGGAAAATAGAGCCTTTGGCTTAACGTATAAGCCCCCTCCCCCGCCTCCATTTTTGGGAGTCAAATATTAATTCCCTAATTGGTTCGTACCAGAATAGGGTATTCCCCCAAACTTACAATAGGGGGAAGCACGGGCATTAAATACCTCTAGCCATACTTATGGTTCATTATATTACTGATGGTTAATCATGTTATTTATGAGCTAATATATTACTTATGGACAATGATGTTTCTTGTGGTCAATTGTGTTGGCTCGCGGGGCATGAAGGGCTTGCCACCACCTTCCTACGCATTGTAACCCGGCCACCTGTTTAAAGGCATTAAAAGTCGCTCGATGACTTGGGCCTAAGGTGGTGAATTGGGTATTAGTCTAGCGGATTTTAGCTGATTGGGGTCAGTTGTGCTTCTTATGGACAATGATATTACTTGTGGTCAGTTATGTTACTTATGGGTAATTATGTTACTTATGGGTAATTATGTTAATTATGGGTAATTATGTCACTTATGGGTAATTATGTTACTTATGGGTAATGATTTTATTTATGGGTAATGATGTTATTTATATGTAATTATGTTACTTATGGGTAATTATGTGACTTATAGATAATTATGTTACTTACAGGTAGTTATGTTACTTATGGTAATTATGTTACTTATAGGTAGTTCTGTTACTTATGGGTAATTATGTTACTTATAGGTAGTTATGTTACTTATATGGGTAATTATGTTACTTATATAGGTAGTTATGTTACTTATATGGGTAATTATGTTACTTATGGGAAATAATGTTACTTACAGAAAATTATATTTTATGTTACCAATTACGTTACTTATAAACAATTACGTTACTTATAAACAATTACGTTACTTATAAACAATTACGTTACTTATGATATTAACTACATAAAAATATCAGTCCGTTCCGATATATACTAACAATTTTAATTCGAAAAAAAACCCCACCCTGGTATTACGAAATTCCTTTCAACCTGATTTACCACACTTTCGAGGCTACGGTGGAGGTATAAACTGCGTAATATCTCGTAGTGGGAAAAAGTAGTTCCGTGTCAAACGCGGCTGAAAAATGTATGTAGAGATATAACGGTATATTAGTCGTGGCTCAGGCGTTCGGGAAAATATGTACTGGATTCTCATGTCACTCCAGTTTAGGAAATGTGCCGCATGTGGCTGACAGATGAAGCGCGCGCCATTGCTTGGGAAAGGGGGGGGGAATGTCGCGGTGAATTGGGGGGAGCAAAAAAGAGAGATCTGGTGGGAGAAAAAATTTGACGCCCTAAAATTTGTTCATATGGCTTAGAGATAGACTTTGTAGTACTGAGTTTTGGAGATTGAGGAAGACGAAATGGAATTGGAGAGAATCTAGAGGAAAAATAAAAACGGCCAAACCCAACTTTTTATATTGGGTTTTGGAAAATTAGTTTTTTTTGCCTAGGATTTTTCTATTTTCATATAGAAAATATTTTCTTCGGATTTCGGTTTTTGCATTTTCTTTTACCAAATTACTAATTTTGCGTAGAAGAAAGTATATGGGAAACTTTGGTGGGGTGATGGTTTTTTTGCTTTCGGTTGAAATTGCTCTTGGATTTTTTAAACTTTTTACGGGGTTTAAATTTACTTAGAGTCAAACTAAAACTTACGCTTGAAGATATTTAGGATTCTTACACTAATGGCAATAAAAATTTGATGCTAACAAACTTACAATTACTTCACGACTTGAAAATAATCATTTGTCAAATTTTAGCCAATTTAGGGAATCATTTCTCAAATTTTAGCCAATTTAGGGAATCATTTCTCAAATTTTAGCCAATTTAGGGAATCATTTCTCAAATTTTAGCCAATTTAGGGAATCATTTCTAAAATTTTAGCCAATTTAGGGAATCATTTCTCAAATTTTAGCCAATTTAGGGAATCATTTCTCAAATTTTAGCCAATTTAGGGAATCATTTCTAAAATTTTAGCCAATTTAGGGAATCATTTCTAAAATTTTAACCAATTTAGGGAATCATTTCTAAAATTTTCACCAATTTAGGGAATCATTTCTAAAATTTTAGCCAATTTAGGGAATCATTTCTAAAATTTTAACCAATTTAGGGAATCATTTCTTGACTTTGAAACAATTTAGCGAATAACTTCTCGATTTTTAGCCAATTTAACGAATTGCTTCTCGAATTTTAGCCAATTGAACGTATTTTTTCTATAGATTTTAGCCTATTTAAAGATTTTGTTCTCAAATTTTAGCCAATTTAATGAATTATTTCTCGGATTTTAGCCAAATCCTTCAAAGATTGCTTAATTGACGAATGGTTTATAGAATGTTGGGCTTTTTAGCGTGTCATTTGTCGAATTTTTGCCAATTTGACGATCACCCGTCAAATTTTGACTACTTAACGAATTTTTTTATAGAATTTTTGCCAACTTAGTGTACTATTTTTCGAAGTTTAGCCAATTTAACGATCGATTATCGAATTTTAATCTATTTAACGAATCAATTCTCGAATCTTAGCTAATTTAGCGTACATCGTTTGTCTAAATTTGGCACATTAAACAAATCCGTTTCTCAACCTTAAAAAAAGTGTTAAGATCGTTTGCCGAATTTAAGCCAATTTACCATATTGCTTAACAAAATTCAGTCAATTAAAGGAAACATTGCGAATTCTATCTAATTTTAGTCAGCTTAAACAGAAAGTCTATAGTAAAATTATCACTATCAAAATTTCCAGAATTTTTCCGAATTTTTACAATATTATCGGTACTTTCCCCTATTTAAGAAAAAAATATTTCCAGAACTCTTTCCCCTTTAACCAAAAATCATTTATCGAATCTTCACAAAAAAATATTCAAGATTTTTTCTAATTAAAAACCTAAAATCACTGAATTTGAGTTGTTAATTTTCCGGAAAAAAATGCGAAAAATTTAATAAAAAATTGGAACATAAATTACTTTTTAAGGGTTTTTAATGTTTTTAACTTTTTATCGATATAAAATGTCTAATAACAGTAAACATACTACAAAACATTAATAGTGTTACATTGTTAATCAGTTTAAACTAGTCTAGAGTTTAGTTTTACTTTGTTAATCAGTTTAAACTAGTCTAGAGTTTAGTTTTACTTTGTTAATCAGTTTAAACTAGTCTAGAGTTTAGTTTTACTTTGTTAATCAGTTTAAACTAGTCTAGAGTTTAGTTTTACTTTGTTAATCAGTTTAAACTAGTCTAGAGTTTAATTTTACTTTTGAATTCGAAAAAATGAGGCGAAAATGCCGCTTTATTTAAATTTGCAAACAATATTATACTATTTATGGAATTAAAACTATTATTTTTTCGGAAAAATACGGAAAATTTTCCGGAAAAAGGGCTTCGGTAATTTTCCGCGGAAAATTTTCCGACTTACAACTCTACACTGAATGAATTTCGAACCATTTAATAATTCTTAATGGCCTAGTATTTCTTCTGCCTGTTTTCCTTTAAGTTTTCTTCACGTCGCGCAAATATCCTGGTGGTGGGCCAACCGCGGAACACGTTGGCCCACGACCAGGATATTTGCGCGGCGGGAAGTAAACTTAAAGGAAAACAGGCAGAAGAAATACTAGGCCTTTAAAATTTATTTCCAATAATCTGTAGTAACATATACTAAATGCGGCTCTAACAGCTATTTCGGCATCCATCGCTGAAAGTTTTCCGCATACTCCAGAGCGATGCTATACTGTAGCTTGAACGATCGCTATTATTCCGCCTTGTTGAGTCCCCGAGTGTCTCAGCTGCGTCTCCTCCAGACACGGGATGTCACAATGGGCCTGAAGAGGGCGAGGGGTGCCTCGTCGGACAGTGGTCCACGCGTCACTAACTAACGTCTGCGGGATCATAACGCCACTAAAGGTATTCAAATCTATATAAAGATTCGTAGGAACTCAATCGGATTGGGGGGTCCCCTCAAATTTGGAAAAGGGGGAAAGGAAACCAATCGTTGGCGTAATCGTCCCCTTTTTGCGTATCTGGCAATTGTCGCGTTGCTTCGGCCCGGGGTACGCGAACCTTTTTTTTCGGCTACAGCTGCGCGAGCATCTGTACGAGACGACAATCGAGTAGAGTCCCTTTAACAAACATCTGCGACATCGTCCGCGTCGCGATTCTACTTAAGTTACTTGACAACGCCGTGAATGGTAAGAGTGGACGGTACGGTTTGCGTAGCCGCGATACCGTCGTAGTCCTCGGTGGGGGTGTCCTTTACGCTTTCTCTCCCGCTAAAAGCGAGAGTCGGGGTCGAGCCAGAGACATATGCCCCCATTTTAATAGTCTTTTTTTTTCTATCGTGGGGGTTATGGGATTAATACGACTCGCGATTCTACTCCCCCTTTTGCCGCGAGCGCGTTTCCTCGTTTGTCGTTGAACGGCGGTTCTAGCGATGCTATCGAATCCAGACTGATAACCGACTTTTGTATCCAATCGCGGATACACGTTTTTTGTTGCTTGAAATTATCCCTCGTAATGGGTTCGTTAAGTCTATAAGTGCCGTTCAGACTACTCTATTCTATTGGTGACAAATTAGCTGTTTATATTCGATGCACCTTACCACCAAATATGGATTTATATTCAATTTGTTTTGGGTCGCGATAGTACGACAATTGCCGAGGGGTCTGAAATTCGTACGAATCCCGTACACTCTTGAAAAAAATTATTTTAAAAATCTTGAAATCAACTTGGAAAATCCCGAAATCTGGGCGAAAATCAGTTCCAAAATCTAGAAATGAGCCAAAACAAAAATAACATGAAATCAACACGAAAACTGTGTTCTGAAATCTCAAAATTAGTTTCTGATTTCTGAATAAACTTTAACATTCAAAATTCCGTACGCAAAATTTGAAAAAAAAAATTATATACTACACACGAAGGCTAAAGATTCTGGTTCCACCAATGGGATTCTTTGTCTTTTTTATTATCTTCTGTATAAAATAAGGTTTATCCCATCAAAATTATTAATGTCTGCTATTTCGATATATTATATAGTAAGCAGACGATGAGTCAATAGTTTAATTCGGTGATGGAAAATAGTTGTATATCTCAAGCAAATTGTACACCCAAAAATCAGTCACTTACCCGAATAAAGTTGGTCCTTCAAAAAGTGTACCAAAGTTGGCTGTTCAGACTGCTTAATTAATTCACTGCCAATTAGTTGGACAAATTTCGTGGTCAAACTAATTGGCCTTTAAATGTTCTACAATCTGAATGTTCCTTATCTGCTTTTTGGCGTTGGATGATATCCGTATAGCATCTGCTGTAACGTAATAAATACTTTAATTTCCACGTTTAATGGGGATCTATAAAATTAACATATCTGCCACCAAGTGATTGGCGCTAGCTACGTTAAACACTAGTTATAGGGCGTGTCGTAGCAGACGATTTTTCTATTTAGTTCATACTTCTTTAAAGTCGCTAGCTGACTTGGACCTAAGGTGCTGCCTTGGCTATTAGCCTAGCTCATTATTATTATTATTGTTGATTATTAACAATAAGTATGGCATTTAGTAAATATTCGGCACAGAGCACCCAAGTGTTTAAATATGCCCAAGGACGATAATATACTACTATCAAGTTCCGTTTCGAGTCCAAGTCGGAGTTGGACGAGAGTGTCAGTGTCAAAAAAGGTTCGGCTAGAAAAGTAGCATTAAAATAATAGGCAGTGTCATACTTCTCATTATTATGTTACTTATGGTATTATCATTTTGAAATCTAATGTTTGTATCGGTATTCTTGATTTTGTGCTGATTTCTTATTAACAAACCAAATAATTCAGATTTATATCGTACCATAAGGTTATAAATAATTGTTTTACACAATTTCTAAAATAAGTAGTTATATAATGATGATAAAATTAGCGAATAAGTAGATTTGTCCATTATGAAAAGGGATAAAAAAGCTAAACCCTAAACAAATTTGAAGAAATTTAAAAACTTACTTATAGGTCTTCGAGCAAACAAAAAGACGCGAAACTCGGACCAAATAGATCTTCGAGTGAAAACTAAAGTAAATTAAATAAAATAGCCAGAAATTCCAACGGTAGACCGGTTTCGTCCTATTTGGGACTCGTCAGTACCGTGCGGGAAATCTGGCTTGCGACTATTGACGGCTTTTAAAATTCATTTTGCGCGTGAAAATACCTCTACATTTTATGGTCAAAAAAGCACGCAAAGAAGGCCGCTGTGTGCCCAAGACATGTACCTGTAGTGTCGCGCGCTAAAGCGTCATTTCAAAATCCGTCAATTAAACCGAATAGAGAAACTAAGCCAAAACATTAAAAATTTCAAAACGAGTTGCATAGCAACGGAAAGCCAAATAGGGGGAGAGTGGTGGAGATTAGTATATACGCAATGTTAAGTTAAATACTGTTCGTTTACTTTTTTTTACGCTGGTTTTGACCTATCACATGAACCCAAACCTGAATGTTCGCGTTTCCCTGCTGCTTGTTTTAGTGCTCGTTGCAGCCTACTTCCAGGGGCTAGTAGACCACACTTTGAAGCGCTCTGGCGCTCTTTTAACTCATCGTACGAAAATGGGAAAAAGACAGGCATACTTCTCAACTCACCCCCTACAACTAATTCAAATTTTTGAATAACCTTTTGAAACACCTTGTATATCAAATAAATACCTCCCCAAATTAATTCTGATAAATTAATCAACTTATGCAAATTATGTAAAGTATTATATTAGGCTTTTTTTTCGAAAACAAACAGAACCTTGAACTTTACAGGAGAGGTTGATGTCCCTATCGTTCGCCATAATAGACTTCCTAACGGGATTCTTCAAAACTCTTCAAAAAGACAAGTTTTCTCTCTTTCTTTCCGTTAAAAGTACACCTCAAGAGAAGGAGCGCTCCTTTACAGAATCCAAGGATGTATTGGGGTGAGCGGAGAATATGCCGAAAGCATTTTGTTCGACTACTGATCGCGGGAAGAAAAACCGCGCCCTTCCAACTATCCTCGCGCAATCTTAACCCCCCTTACCGTAGAAGGGAAGACATTCCATTACGATCGAGGCAAAGAATTTAGACCCCAGGAATGGAAACTGCAGCTCCATCTAGTATAATTTGCTTGTCTCTAGCCTCCAAAGGCAAACCTAGGTTGACGGGCTTATTTCCGGTTCTATTGATTCGCCTAGCCGGAAGCTCTCCCGTCAACTCGAAGCCGAGACATTAACGGTTTTTATTTCGATTCCTGGGGTCTATATTCTTTGATCGAGGGCTCTCTCTCTTAATATATTCTTGGAATTATGACAACGGAGGCTGTAGTCGCGGATACTTATTCTCGTTTGAGCCAAATACATTCTTGCAGAAGCCATTCTTCTAACGGTTCCGGAGGAGCACCCGGCCACTGATGTTTACTTTTTTCTCCGAGAGGAAAGAGCCCACGTAGTGGGCCTCTTTGGCCGTGAATTTCTCTACCTGACTCTCTCGGACCCTTCTGGCTCCTGGGTAGGACTTTGTTTGTATCCGCTCTCTCCTCTTTCGACGCATCCGGACTTTTTTGGCCTTCATTCTAGTCTGACGTGAAAGATCCAGTTCGAGAAAGTACCGCGAAATCGGCTTGTAAGAACGCCGATTTCCGGTGTCTATCCTTTTTTAAACGGGCCTGTCGAATACGTAACGGATTCTGACCTATTGTCGTCTGGCTGAACTGCTTCACGCGGTTTATTCTTGTACTTTAAATGGAGGATACGGTGTTCGGGAAGTTGAAGCCAGTAAAAAATATTAGAAATATTAGAAATCTGGAAATCAAATTGAAAATTCATAAATATGGGCGAGAATCAGTTTTTAAAATCTCAAAACCTGGACGAAATTCAAAATTTATAAAATGCCAAAATCTGGTCGAAAATTTAATCCGTAAATTTCCAAATCTGGAGGAAAATTAGTCGAAAAATCAGCGATAAATCTCAAAATCTGGTGGAAAATTGGTCGAAAAATCAGCGATAAATCTCAAAATCTGGTGGAAAATTGGTCGAAAAATCAGCGATAAATCTCAAAATCTGGTGGAAAATTGGTCGAAAAATCAGCGATAAATCTCAAAATCTGGTGGAAAATTGGTCGGAAAATCAGCGATAAATCTCAAAATCTGGTGGAAAATTGGTCGGAAAATCAGCGATAAATCTCAAAATCTGGTGGAAAATTGGTCGAAAAATCAGCGATAAATCTCAAAATCTGGTGGAAAATTGGTCGGAAAATCAGCGATAAATCTCAAAATCTGGTGGAAAATTGGTCGGAAAATCAGCGATAAATCTCAAAATCTGGTGGAAAATTGGTCGAAAAATCAGCGATAAATCTCAAAATCTGGTGGAAAATTGGTCGAAAAATCAGCGATAAATCTCAAAATCTGGTGGAAAATTGGTCGAAAAATCAGCGATAAATCTCAAAATCTGGTGGAAAATTGGTCGAAAAATCAGCGATAAATCTCAAAATCTGGTGGAAAATTGGTCGGAAAATCAGCGATAAATCTCAAAATCTGGTGGAAAATTGGTCGAAAAATCAGCGATAAATCTCAAAATCTGGTGGAAAATTGGTCGAAAAATCAGCGATAAATCTCAAAATCTGGTGGAAAATTGGTCGGAAAATCAGCGATAAATCTCAAAATCTGGTGGAAAATTGGTCGAAAAATCAGCGATAAATCTCAAAATCTGGTGGAAAATTGGTCGAAAAATCAGCGATAAATCTCAAAATCTGGTGGAAAATTGGTCGAAAAATCAGCGATAAATCTCAAAATCTGGTGGAAAATTGGTCGGAAAATCAGCGATAAATCTCAAAATCTGGTGGAAAATTGGTCGAAAAATCAGCGATAAATCTCAAAATCTGGTGGAAAATTGGTCGGAAAATCAGCGATAAATCTCAAAATCTGGTGGAAAATTGGTCGGAAAATCAGCGATAAATCTCAAAATCTGGTGGAAAATTGGTCGAAAAATCAGCGATAAATCTCAAAATCTGGTGGAAAATTGGTCGGAAAATCAGCGATAAATCTCAAAATCTGGTGGAAAATTGGTCGGAAAATCAGCGATAAATCTCAAAATCTGGTGGAAAATTGGTCGGAAAATCAGCGATAAATCTCAAAATCTGGTGGAAAATTGGTCGGAAAATCAGCGATAAACCTCAAAATCTGGTGGAAAATTGGTCGGAAAATCAGCGATAAATCTCAAAATCTGGTGGAAAATTGGTCGGAAAATCAGCGATAAATCTCAAAATCTGGTGGAAAATTGGTCGAAAAATCAGCGATAAATCTCAAAATCTGGTGGAAAATTGGTCGGAAAATCAGCGATAAATCTCAAAATCTGGTGGAAAATTGGTCGGAAAATCAGCGATAAATCTCAAAATCTGGTGGAAAATTGGTCGGAAAATCAGCGATAAATCTCAAAATCTGGTGGAAAATTGGTCGGAAAATCAGCGATAAATCTCAAAATCTGGTGGAAAATTGGTCGGAAAATCAGCGATAAATCTCAAAATCTGGTGGAAAATTGGTCGGAAAATCAGCGATAAATCTCAAAATCTGGTGGAAAATTGGTCGGAAAATCAGCGATAAATCTCAAAATCTGGTGGAAAATTGGTCGGAAAATCAGCGATAAATCTCAAAATCTGGTGGAAAATTGGTCGGAAAATCAGCGATAAATCTCAAAATCTGGTGGAAAATTGGTCGGAAAATCAGCGATAAATCTCAAAATCTGGTGGAAAATTGGT